>NW_017386009.1:294100-356030 GCF_000237925.1 Schistosoma mansoni | reverse complement strand
TGAAATCATGAGTCAATTGAAGCTAGACCACCAAGAAAAACCTGGAAGCACTGGACGGCCGTTTCGTCATGATTTCAACTATGAAAATACTAAATTCTCCACAAAACCCCCTCTGATCTATAATCATATGCTCACTAGTGACTGACTTCAAGAGATATTTCCTTGAGTTCTAGTGGGAAGCAGTGGCCAGTGGAGTTCTACCAAGTCTGTTTCAGAGATATTAACTCACTAAAGACAATTGGTGAACGGTTGCTCAAAATCGTGGATTGGTTGAAGTTAGACATTATACCGTTGGATGCCGGCTCAGTGGTCTATCGGTCAAGTGCTCTGGCGCGAAACTGGTAGGTTCTGGGTTCGAATCTCTCGAGTGCGGGATCGTAGATGCGCACTGCTGAGGAGTCCCATAATAGGACGAAATGGCCGTCCAGTGCTTCCAGGTTTTCCATGATGGTCTAGCTTCAATTGACTCATGATTTCAACTATGAAAATATATTGGATTAAACAAAATTGATGATCATTTAGTTATATACAGAATATAATGCTGAATTGGGAATGAATTTATTGGTTAATACTGCTTTTAAAAATCGCATATAGAGACGTTTTATTTAGATAAGTTGAGAAAAGTTTGGTTCAGCGAAAGTTTTACACTCAAACCACTGTGTAGCGGAGACCCACACTATCAGTAATGTTAAATACTTCATCGGTCTACCGATACTAAGATATTGGTCTATACTTTCAAAGAATCCTATTCAGAAGGAGCCTAAAAAGACTACCGTTTGTGAAATCACGTTGTGTAAGATTTAAATTTCTCTTCTTATGAGAGTGTCACAGTTACTCACATGGAGTTATCACGTTTTGTGTACTGTAAGATAAAGATGATTGAGCATATAGACTTACCAAACACCTTCAACTCAAAGGAGTCATGTTCCATAAGTATTAACTTGATCAGACTGAAATAACTTGGAGAAATTTGACCATTTAAAATATAAAGTCTACTTGGTCTGAAAATTTTTATTAATTCCAAGCCATAACATGGATGTCTTATTGTGTGATACTTCAAAACTACTAATATTATGTAATAGAAGTAGTATATTTTTGGACTATCATTTTACTTATTTTCTATTACATTTATTCCATATGTAGAACTTGAAAATTTGAAAAGTTTACTTTATCCACTTCAAATATTTCATTTTGAACCAACTGAATTCGAGTGGATATCTTATGGCCCAGGTGGTTCGGCAATTATAGATCAATGGATCTGTGCACATGCCAGGTATTTTGTCCGCTATATACAAATTTTTACACTGTTTATAATAGTTTATATTTCACCATTATTAATAGTAAACCATGAATTTCGGTTATTCTTAGTTGGTATATGTGAATTCCTTGATATTTCATTTTCCTACTTACTTTCTTACATCTGTCATCCCTCGTAGAGGAGGATAGACTGCCCACTAGGATTCTTCAAATAATTCTGTCCTGCGCTCTCTTTCCCAGTTTTTTACAATTTCTACTCATTCTTTTGATGTCTGCCCCCAATTCTCGATTCAATACGTTCTTGGGTCCTCCTCTTTTCCTTTTCCTTTCAGGTTTCCAAGTTAGCGTTTGCCTCATGATACAGTTTGACGAGTTCCGCAATCTATGTTCAATTCACCTCCAGCATCTTTTCCTAATTTCCTCAGCTGGAAGTTGGTTCGTTCTCTGTCATAGTAAATTGTTGATGGTATCCGGCCAACGGATCTGGAGTACTTTGCGCAGACAAATTGTTTCTATCCTTTCATGTCACAAATGTTTACAAATGTGCTTTTTAATAGTGGTTGTAGTAGTTCCCCCAGTTTCAGTAGAACTAAATGACTTGACGTTCGTATTAAGGATTCTGGCTTTGATATTGGTCGACAGTTTTTTTAAGCTCCATATGTTTTTTAACTGTAGGAATGCTACCCTTACTTTGCCAATCCTTGACTTAACATCTGCATCATATCCTCCTTGTTCATCGATGATGCTGTCCGGGAAAAAATGTGAAAGTTTCCACCTGTTTCAAAGTTTCTCCATCAAGTGTAATTCATTTGGTGTTCTCTATGTTGTATTTGAGGATATTGATTTTCGCCTTGTGTATATTGAGGCATACTGATGTAGAGGCTTCTGCTACAATAGTTATCTTCATTTGGATTTGTTGATGTTTATGGGATAGAAGAGCTGGTTTTTCCTTTTACTAGTTATAAGTTGTTTAGAAAAGACTGATTGTGGCTAGTAGTGTAATCCAAAGTGCACATTTATTCCTATTCAGACCTTTTCAGTTGAATTTACCTGTAACTCAGTGATGAAGTGGGTTTATTTAAATTTTATATTCATTTTACAGTACTCTTAATACTTTCCCACAAATCATGAGTGAATTTACTACTCAATGAATTATAAGCACTGACTGGAGATATTTCTGGGACTAAACATAGTTTTTGTTGTTTATTTAAAAGTGTGTATTTATAAGGTGAATTTGTTGAAACTAGGGTGTTGTTCTTCTATGGAGCTTCATCTTTTCCCTTTTAAACGAATAAAATTCACTATATTTTGTAATCATCGTCCATTTCATTCAGTGGATAACTTTTTTATACCTGACATGGTTGATCGCGCAATGTCATAAATGGATTGGAGTTAAACACTAACTCTATTGATCACCAGTCTAGTTGTCTAGAGCTCGGGCGTTTGGGCGAGAGACTGGAGGTTCTGGCTTCGATTGCTCGATGCAGGGTTGGTAGGAATGATAAGATTTACTTTATTCACTTCTATTTTTCTGTTTGTCGACCAAGTTATCTTTTTAAGCTGATAGAACATGTAGTAGTTCATAATGAGTAATATATAATTTAAATCTAATCACAATATTGGCTGATCCCTTGTTGCCAATCAAATTGTGAAAGTATAAATTACACTTAGTATTGTTTGTTTGAATCTTCCCATTGATGTTTTTAGGACTGCAACTGTCAGTCTCTAATTGGCATATGTGCATACTGTGCGTATTGCCTCGATATAGCCTAAATTCACAAGCATAGCCGAGCGGAGAACACGATGATGTTTGAAGCGAAAGGTACTGGGTTCGAGTCCCACAGTGAACATCAACTCTGAGATGCAGGTACATCCAGCTGACGAGTCCCAAGTAGGACGAAACGCGCGTCAAACTGGAGTCCACTGCTACCCACTATCCATCTTTGCTTATAAATTACACTGTTATTATCATTTTAACCACTGATGTATGTATATGTGTGTACTCAAGTGAAGCTGACGATATTGCCTATTGTTATGCAATTGATAAGAGGCAACTTATTGAACAAATTCACAGTTTAAACTATTTGGGGATGACATAAAAGTTTCATTATTTCAAATTTTTATTTATACTACTCATTAGACTGGATAATTCTGTCAATTAAATTATATGATTGTTTTTTTCTAGACTAATTAGCGCAAATCATCCTGTCATTTTTTGATTTTGATTGCATGTTGGTTAGTAAACGATAACTATATTTTTACCTAATGAATAAGTTTTTAAAGTTATAGGCAAACGTTTTCTCTGATGATATTCAGGTAGAGACAGGTATCTACTTTAGACAATGGAAGATGGTCGCTCAATTTCGTGGATTGGTTGAAGTTAAACATTAACACCGTTGGATGCCAGCTTAGTGGTCTAGAGGTTAAGCGTTCGCGTGCGAGACCAAAGGTCCTGGGTCTGAATCCCGCTTGCGGGATCGTGGATGCACGTCGCTGAGGAGTCCCGTACTAGTACAAAACAGCCGTATGGTATTTTCAGCTTTTCAATGGTAGTCTAACGTTGATCGATTTATAATCTCAATCAAAAACTTAACAATCTCCACAACTCCATACTGATAATCATTATTAAGGTTTAATGAGATGTAATTTAGTACGTGTCGAAACAATTACACTTGACATCGGTTCATGTGTGCTATTCAATGTAATCTATTCATTATGACCATTTCAATATATTCAGTTAAACTAATAGTAAAATCTGTTATTATAAGATCTGCATTCTGTTCTATTTATAACTGTTCAATTGAATGTATCTGTATACCAGTATTTATCATTATAATGGGATTGAAACCTAATTGTATTTTTTCCCTACTTTAAACATCATTATATTATTCATAGAACTATTGTGTTCAGATAATTACTCACTAGTTAAACGGGTATGATGTTTATGTCATTATTAGTTAGGATTTGCGAGATGATAGCAATCGATGGTTAGAGACCTTGAATGACATGGCTCAAAATCGTTTGCATTGGCGAAGGTGCATCCACTCTTTATGTTCTCCAAAATTCTCACTTTCTGAATTCTTCATGTCTCTATCTTTTTCTCTTTCTAAATTTACTTCACTAGATTATGCTTCTTCAATAACATCTTCAAACCCTAATCTTTCACATTAATGCTTATACTCTTACTACTTCTACCAATATAGGATTTGAATCGATAACTGCATCTCTGTGTTAATGTGGTATGGCAACTCGAACTGATGTACGTACGTACGTACGAAGTTCTATGTTATGACTGACTGACTGACATTATTAGTAAGAGTTTCAATGATCCCTTTGTTGTTATTTTGAATTAAATTTGATCAGTTCTTGTTATTAATCTCGTACTTTATCCTTAGATTAATACATAGGCGATGTATAATATGATATACTGATCTGTAAAGTTTTAAATGTTTATCTGTTTGAGCGGTTGATTTTGAGATGGTGGAGAATTATTGTAGCTCAGGTGGATGATTTCGATAGAGTTTTGTCCTCTGATCTGGATGGTTGATTTATATGTGTTACTTATATCCTAATCAATGGTCTACCATGATGATCAATACTAGTTGATATAAGAGTAGATCAAAAGAGGGTTGGGAATTGTCAAACATAGATATATCCTTAAATTCATCTGTAGGATATATCGGTTGGTGTAAAATCCCCTGCTTAGTATGCGTCACTTATTGGTAATCTATGATTGTTCTATCATGAGGTATAACAACTTTTGAATGTTTGTTCCTTGTTACTTCATTATTTGAAAATGATTTCATATTATTTCTGTACACTTTTTAATTACATTTGAATTTGAGTATAGTTCATGTTAAATGTACGCAAATGAATCAGTTAGTTTATACGCGTTAATAGTAGATATTGATGTAGTGAACTTATACAGCATATTTCTCTGAGAAAGAAATTTGTCAGTGTGGAGATTTGTGGAGATTATGTTATTTTCCAGTTAAATTCTCGAGTTGAGCCCTGGCCAGTGGAGTCCAAACCGTATCGGGTCGAAGAAAGTTATCCACCTCAGGCAGTGGAAGATCATGGATCGATTGAAGTTAGACATTAACACTATGGGATGCCGACTCAGTGGTCTAGGGGTTAAGCATTCGCACTCGAGACCGAAGGTCTGTCCGAGTCTAGCATGCGCGGTCGTGGATGCCCACTGCTGAGAAGTCCTATTCTAGGGTGGAAAGGCCGTCTAGTGCTTCCAGGTTTTCAATGGTGGTCTAGTTTAGATTGACTTGTGAATTAAACTTGAAAAAAATTTGAATGAATGTTAGTTGAAAATGACCTAACAGAGATTTTGATCAGTTGATTAAACGTTATCTTTTTCTTGAAGTAACAAATGAGGTGATTACACCTATATTACCTAATTTGATCGAACATTAATAACTAACTATACGTATCTGAGTACTGTATGAGGTCAGATTCAGTCCGAATAATTCAATGGTAAAGTTTTAGGCTGTAAAGCCAGCCGAACTAACTGGATCCGCACTCTACAGGTAGTATCAGTTCTTTCATAATTACAGGGACTATTTACTTCGAAGTTATAATTAGAATGATATCTAGGTCATGGAGAGTTTCCTACTGACCACCTTTAAGCAGCTAAAATCTAAAAGTTTTTTCGTCCAAATTTTGTTGTTATTAACTTTTCCTTTGTTTGGTAAGCAATTCTTACGGTATCAGAAATCGATCTTGGGGATGGTAAAAATGTGCTGATTGCATGATATTATCATTATTATTGTGAATGTCGAAAATCTTCATATTCTCCATACGCTTTCTTAGATTTTCTCTTCAAATTATTTTCTAGTTTTGTTAAAAAAAGTTTAATCTATGTATTTACTGAAGTTGTTGAATTCTTACTCAGTAACCATACAGTTATGTTTATTACTATACTACTATATAATGAAAATAAGTTAGTGGATGTAACACTGGTTGTGATATTGGAATTCAGTGTAACATATTGTCAATATAACAGATGCCACAGGAACATACAATGTACATATTCTTTTGAATGTAAATATTTCAATCAATCGATTTCTTCAAACACTAAGTCATTATATGTTCAGTTACTGAAACAGAGTAGTCACCTTAGTTGGATAGTGTAATAAGAAGATGAAGATTATCGGAACTTTGTTCTGGTAATTTATTCATGTGATTGATTGCTGTAAATTTCTAAAAAGAAGAGTCACGTCATTGTTCAAAGTAATAGCGTGTGGATTATTCCGTCTACATAGGAAATAAAAACTAATCCTATTGTTATCATTCATTTATTCTGTCAGTCATATGCAAAGTGAGACCTAGCACATATATGTATTGCCTCAAAGTGCCTATACGGCGAGATAAAGATTATAAAAATAGATTCCAGAATAGTAGAAATAATAACAATATCAGTGGTAGTAGAAAACATTAAGCATAGAAAATAGGATTTGAAAAGAATCAATTCTGTCGAGGAATAAAGACTGTAAGATAAATTTAAGGTTAAACGTCTAAGGGAAGGCAAAAATTGAGTGCATCTGCGTCATTGTGATTAATTTTGAACCATGTCACCTAGTGTCTACAAACTGTTGGTTACAATAATCGCGCTGAGCCTAACCAGGTAGTCAAGGCCTAGCAACATGGCTTAAAAACTTTATAGGCTGATTCAATTTCTTGGTTTAGTTGAATAATTAAGAAACACATCTTGTAAACACCTCCAATTAATTTAATACAATTACAGACTGATTTACAGTGAAGGATAATAAGATTTCGTATTATACCATTGAATTCATTTAATTTTTTTTCATTAGCTGATAAATCAAGAAGGGGTTTTGTGGAGATTTCAGTATTTTCATAGTTCAAATCATGAGTCACTTGAAGATAGAGCACCATAGATAATCTGGAGGCACTGGACGGCCGTTTCGTCCTATTGTGGGACTCCTCAGCAGTGCACATCCACGATCCCGCCTCGCGAGCGAGGCATGCATGCATGCGAGCTCTTAACCTCTAGACTACTGAGCCGGCATCCGATGGTGTTAATGTCTAACTTCAACCAATCCACGAAGTTGATCAACCGTTCACCAATTGTCTTCAGTGAGTTGATATCTCACAATAGACCTGGTTGAACTCTACTAATCACTGCTTCTCACTAGAACTCCAGTATGCGCACTGCTGAGGAGTTCCACAATAGGACGAAACGGCCGCCTAGTGCTTCCAAGTATTCCATGGTGGTCTAGTTTCAATTGACTGATGATTTCAACTATGAAAATCAAAAAATATATTGTCTAATCAATAAAATCAAATTTAAACAACTAAACCCAATACAAAATACCTACAATAATAATAATCATGTCTTTAATTAATCTATAAAAATCTAACCCAAAACAAATTTATCCATAGGGGAGAAAGCATTTTTTTCTCCTAAATATTTATCTAAATAATTGACCAGAATGTAGGTTGAAATAAAGTGTTTCATATATATACATCTCACATATATAAGGGGGGGGGGTGATGGTAATGATAAATATACATGACTTTTTTTTTTTAATTTTTCCACTATTTCTTAATGTCAGATTGTTTAATTAACTAATCAAATAAACTATGAACATTAATCAAATTATTGAAATGATAAAAATTTATTATTCTATTATTCAATGACTTGTTTGTTATATGTAATTGATTATTGTTATGTTCTTTTTTGTTTCTCTTTTTTTGTGTGTAAATTTTGTTACTATGCAGTAAAAATTTTCAATATAAAATTGTTGTTACCTTTTTTATTTGTATTTATGTGTTTCTATATGAAACCAGATATATATATGCCCCACACAAAACAATGAGAATGGGAAGAAAAAAGGGGTAAGATTCATATAAAAAAATAAGAGTAATGATGGGGGAAACTGAAGTGTACAACCAGAAGAACTCTTTCAGTTCAGGAAGTTATGACCACTCTTTATGATGAAAATAAAAGAAGGTTACAGCAGGCTCGCCACTGGCTTTTATTCTGAGCCATATCTGATAATGCCTCTAGCCACTGTGTTGCGCCGTCTCTTGGGCCCCAGCCAGGGAGTCGTGAAGGACCAACAGGAGCTAGCCCTTTGCAGCTTTCTTTCATGCCACGACACCATGTCATACACTGACCTCCTCTCCGCTTTCTCTAACCAGTCCCAGAGTCGGCAAATAATGCACGACGTGGAATTCTCTGGGACGACATTCGTAGAACATGTCCAAGCCACGGAAGTCGGTGTTTCAAGATGGTGACACCAATTGAATTATCGTCTCTGCGCCCGAACACACGATGCCGAACCTCTGTATTACTAACATGATGTTGCCACTGAATGTTAGCAATATATATATCCTGTCTATAAACTAGTTTATTATCAACTTTCATTACAATAAAATAATGACTATGATAATTAAAGAAATTGTTGACTATCAATTATTACATTTTCTATTTTAACTTTGTTAATATTTATATTGATTTCGGATAGGGAGATAGTGATCATATTAATTTTTGTTCAAAATAATATAATTCAAAGTCCTAAGTATACAAGATTATATTTAATATGCCCGGTCAACAATGCAGGCATGTTCGGGATGCGATTCTCCCCATCGAAATGCAAAATGTTACTTCAGGATTGGGTTGTATCGACACCTAAACTAACGATAGGGAGTGAAGTAGTTGTGACTGACTTGTATGCCCGGTTATATTATCACTTTAACATGTTGAATTATTTTCCATAAAAAAAATATATTTTTACCTGTATATATGTGTATGTGCATTGTAACTTATGTAGATTGGCAATCTGTATGTGTATAAATGTATCATCATTAGATAGGATGGGAATACCAGTTACAATAGAACAAAGCCGATCATGTATGTATGTATAATTCATCTACTATAATCTTCCCATTGAGCAATGTTTCTCGGTTTCCATCTATCTATTCTATTCTAAATTTCTTCTTCATTTTCATTTATGTTCATTGTCATCATCACACTCGCAACTGTTGCCTTGATTTAGATTCAACATTGTTTCCTCATGAATAATCATAATCTTTACACTAATTACAAATGATTATTATTATAAATATAGTGATTTTATTTCTTTGTATTACTTGTTTGAATCTTCCCATTGATGCTTTTAGGACTGCAACTGGTCAGTCTCTCATTGACATATGTGCATACTGTGAGTATTGCCTCGATATCCACTGTTAGCCACTATCCATCTTTATTTCTTTGGTTTGATTATACTTATATACTTTCTTTAATTAAATTCTGTCTTTTATTTAGTATAAATTCGGAATAATACTATGGATGTTTATTTTTTTTCGTTGATATCTATTCATACTACTAATTTACTACTACTACTAATAATAGAAATTTAATTATAACTATGAATATTCAGTAATTCACTCATTTTGCTTTTTCTTTTTTGTTTAAATGTCGTAAAATAGAACATCTATGTATATATATATATATATATATATATGTATATTGTTGATTACGTTGATTACGTTATGTACATTGGCAACTAAGTTATTTCTTATGGGGGGGGGGTTATTTCATTCAGAATTTACTTTTATTCCAATGTTTCTTTGCTTTTTTTTAAAAAAAAAGTGAAGTTGAATAGATTTATTTCAGGCTTACTATGTTAATGAATTGGCATTCATTTAGAAATTTGCTTGTAAATGATAGTAGATGATAATATAATATGATGTTTTTCATTCTTATAGTAATTATAGTTTAATCATTGTTAAGTTAGTGAGACAAAAGTTTTTTTTAGTATATTACTTACTTACTTACTTACGCCTGTTACCCCTCGTGGAGGAGCATAGGCCGCTCACCAGCATTCTCCATTCAACTCTGTCATGGGCAATCCTTTCCAGTTCTTTCCAGTTAACATTCATCCTTTTCATATGTACTTCTATTCCCTGGCGTAATGTTTTCTTTGGCCTTCCTCTTTTCCGCTTCCCTTCCAGATTCAAAGTTAGGGCTTGCCTTGTAATGCATATTGGTGATTTCCTTAATGTATGTCCGATCAACTTCCAACATCTCTTAAATTCATATTCAGCTGGAATCTGGTTTGTTCTCTTTCATAAAACGCTGTTGCTGATAGTATCCGGCCAGTGAATGTTGAGTATTTTGCGTAAGCAACTGTTTATTAATACTTGTACCCTCTTGACGATGGATGTAGTAGCTCTCCACATTTCAGCGCCGTACAGTAGGACTGACTGTCTTGACGTTCGTATTGAAAATTCTCACTTTGAAGTTAGTTGACAGTTGTTTTGAGTTCCATATGTTCTTCGGTTGTAGAAATACTGCTCTTGCTTCGCCAATCCTCGCCTTTACATTTGCATCAAATCCTCCTTGTTCATCAATGATGCTTCCCAGGTACGTGAATGCTTCCACCTCCTCCAGAATTTCGCCATCAAATATGACTGAGTTGGTTGGCGTTCTCCGTGTTGTATTTGAGAATCTTGCTTTTTCCTTTGTCTATGTTGAGGTCTATTGATGCAGAGGCTGCTGCTACATTTGTTGTCTTCGTCTGTATTTGTTCGTGTGTATGAGATAGGAGGGCTAGGTCATCTGCGAAGTTCAAATCCTCTAAATGATTCTGACATGTCCATTGTATTCCGTGTTTCCACTCAGATGTCGAAGTCTTCATAATCCAGTTTATCACCAGAAGAAAGAGGAAGGGGGAGAGTAGACAGCCTTGTCTGACTCCGGTCCTTACTGGAAATGCATCTTTTAGCTGTCCTCCATGCACGACTTTGCACTGTAGTCCCTCGTATGAGATGCGGTTGCTGACCCCATGTTCAACATTTCTTCTTTACTCAGTCTTGAAACCGACAGTAACTTTTGAAGAGCTACATGTGGAGTTATATTATTATTAATAATAATAATGTGAATTTAGAAGGATGGATGTTAGTCGCTGAAAATTCCCATCATATTAAAACACTAACATATGAACTAAGAATATTCTTTTCAGGTTCTACAATTCATATATCCAAATTAATAATCCAAAAGGTGGTCAGGTTTATGGCAAAGTACATTGTTTACATTTAAAGTTATAAAATAAAATGAAATCGTTTATGTCAGGATGACCAAATGGATTATTGACTTGAACTAGTTTATTATATGAATTGAAAGTGTAAAGATTATTGATCAAAATAAACATGGTTACAATGAAATGAAGGAGTTAATATACTGTCATTACAAATTAGAAATCACGTAATATATCGAATTAGTAAATAGGGGTGGATGTTGTATAAGTTTTTCAAAGCGTTTGCAAGTGCATAGTAATAACGGTAAGATGTGTGACCAAGACAAGTTTAACCTACGGAAATACAAAGAGGAAGGTTATATTAGTCGAATTACGTCAACATAATATCAAAATGATGATTAACTAATCAGGCTAGAAGTTGACTAATGTATCTTGGCAGCATGAAATGTCCTTCCAACAAATCTTCTGATTCGTCATGTTAAAATGTTACCCGCTATGTCTTCTCTAAAATCAAGTTTTAGAGAATTTTCTTACCGTGTCAGAATGGTAGAGGACAGGGCATGCAACGCATAATTAACTAGCAATAATAAGCAAATATTAAATTGTAGAGAGACAGTTGATGGGTCCACCGAAAGCTTACAATAAACGGAATATAGGAGCGTCACAATAAATTTATCTACTCATTATACAACAAAATATGAATAATAATAAACCTGAAAAATAGTTCCGACTTTCTAAATTTTCATCCTTTTATAAGAGTTGTGTTTACGAAAACATTCGCATATGAATACGGGAGTGATAAGTCGGTACATAAGTACACAGAGACACTATATCGAATGATACTTCATTGTAATGTTTGTAGAAGTTTGATGTTATGATTACGAGATTTCGGTTTACAGTAGTTATGAGTTAGGCTTAGAGTCATTAGGGTTAGAATCGGAGCGTAGTGTATATGTATAATAATTTTATATTCTAACCATAACGTCTATGAACCTGTAGAAAACTTAAAATATGTTAATGAATCATTTTAAAACAACATATTCTTTATGAATTCTTTTGTTTTATATTTATATAAATTCATTTTATATTGTTTGTTTGTATCTTCCCATTGACCAGTCTCTTATTGGCATATGTGCATACTGTGCGTATTGCCTCGATATAACCTTAATTCACACGCATCATAAGCAAAGATGTATAGTGGCTAGCAGTGGAATCCAGCTTGACGCGCGTTTCGTCCTATTTGGGACTCGTCGGCTGGATGCACCTGCATCTCAAAATTGATGTTTACTGTGGGACTCGAACTCAGTATCGTTCGCTTCAAACGTCATCCACATAGCTACTGAGTCTTGATAGCCACTTGCTTGTGCAAGGAGAGCAAAGTTGATGTTTACCACTGCAATTGATTAGTCTCTTATCGGTGTATATCCATCCTGTGCGGATTGCTTTGATATTGCCTGAAGTCACAAGTATTGTAAACCATCATCCATCTTTGCTTATATTTATATATTTAGTTATATATAGTTAAGGTTTATCTATTTAAACTAAATCACATTATGGTAAGCAAAGATAGATAGTGGCTAGCAGTGGAATCAGTGGCCGAGTGGATAGCGTGATGGCGTTTGAAGCGAAAGGTACTGGGTTCGAGTCCCTAAGTGAACATCAACTCTGAGATACAGGTACATCCAGTTGACGAGTCCCAAATAGGACGAAACGCGCGTCAAAATGGATACTAGCCACTATCCATCCTTCCTTACAATACTTGTGAATTAAGGCTATATCAATGCAATACGCACAGTATGCACATATGCCAATTAGAGACTGACCAGTTGCAGTCCTAAAAATATCAATGGGAATATTTAAACAAACAATACTAAGTAAGTCACATAATGTACTTCTTAAGTATCTCTATTTCACTATTTATTATTTCTTTGAAGATATTTCATTGGAACTAGTTCATCAACATTTACTTTTCGTATTATTGAAGAACGTTCAATTATGGGTTTTTTATCCAATACAACTTTAAATAATTTATGCCCAAATGGACCAATACATTTATATCAACCATATCATTATTATACAGATTCATCTACTTGTCAATCATTAACTGAATGGCCAGTTATTTATGAAAAACAATATACTATCTCATCATCATCATCACCAATGACTAATGATAAACTACATTTAAATAAATATATGAAAGATGAATTATGATACTGGATAATGATGATGATACAGCATCTTACCCATCTACTATTACTACTCCTGCTATTGGTTTTTATTGTTCCCTCATTTATATTCCTTTCATTTTTTTGTTTATGGTTTCCATTATTATTTAGATTATTATTATTGTTCTCTTTTGTGTGAGAGGCCTATGCTCCTCCACGAGGGGTAACAGGCGTAAGTAAGTAAGTCTCTTTTGTGAGTGTATATATATATATATGTTGGTATAGCTGACTTTGTTATGCAAAGATTTCAGATCTATCAAAGAAAGAAAATATATTTATTTCATGATAATCGTTTGTTGTGTCGTTATTTCCTTTAGTGATAAATTTTTAATGGTTGCCTAAATAAAAATATTAGTCCATGTTGTGCATATTATGAAGTTCAACAGTTTTCATATACTCCCTCCTTGTTGAATAATAATCATCATATGATCAGAAGGAGTTTTGTGGAGATTTTAGTAATTTTATAGTTGAAATCATGAGTCAATTGAAGCTAGACCACCATGGAAAACCTGAAAGCACTGGACGACTGTTTCGTCTTATTATGGGACTCCTCAGCAGTGCACATCTGTTGTGAGATAAAAAGTCACTGAAGACAATCGGTGAACGGTTGCTCAAACTTCGTGGATTGGTTGAAGTTAAACATTAACACCATTGTATGCCGGTTCAGTGGTCTATCGGTTAAGTGTTCTGGCACGAGACCGGTAGGTCCTGCGTTCGAATCTCGCTCGCGAGTGCGGGATTGTGGATGCGCACTGCTGAGGAGTCCCACAATAGGACGAGACGGTCGTCCAGTGCTTCCAGGTTTTCCATGGTGGTCTAACTTCAATTGACTCATGATTTCAACTATGAAAATTAATTTATGCTTGCTTACTGGTTACTAAGTTTGAGAGGTGACTCCAGGAGTCCTAGGGAGATGCTATGACTAGTAGCGTTCAACCATATCGTATGTGAGACAGTTATTCATCAGTGACATTGGCAGATGGTCTTGCAATACCACAAATTGATTGAAGTTAGAAACACGAATCATTAGATGCTGACTTGGTGGTTTCAAGTTTAGGCACTTAGTGACAGACCTGAAGGTCATAGGTTTGATCATCGGTGAGGCCATGCATACGCACTACTTAGGAGTCCTATAATAACACAGAGGAGATGACCGAGTGTTCCTGGTTTTTAATAACTATTAAACTAAAATCCGTCTGTGACGTACATTATGTTGCTTTTTTTTATCGAGAAAGTCCTTTCAGTTGTTTCGCTTCAATTTCTATCTCACAATAATTAAGGCAGTGAATCTTTATCAACCAAGGTAGTTGAGACAAGTACTATATATGCCCAACCGCCTACCTCAACGTGTTAGTTTTGCTAGTCTAGGAGTAGGTTAAAAGAAAGATAGGTGTAGTCAGACCAGGAAGTGGTACCATTTTTTGAGGTAATTAACTGTTGGGTTGCGTCATGAAGGTGGGTGCAGACTACCTGGTCAGTGTAATTTTCGTAACTAATAGTTGAAGACGTTGGTTAACATATCTTACAATCAGTTGAAATAACCCAGACGCATTAATTGTTTTACTTTCCTTAAATCTTCAGTTTTAAAATTACCCTATACATTTTATCCCATGGATTTATCATTTTTTCCTCGGGTTATATTGTCGATACCTTATTTTTTCTACTGTCATTGAAACTGTTACTACTTCCACCACATTTTTCATCTTAGTTTCTATCTAACTCTGCAGATATGCTGTGGTAACTTGGAATGATGCACATATGTGTCAGGTTCCTTGTTTATCACTGATCATACAAGACTTTTTAACTATACATATAGATATGACACACAATGTATATAATCTGACTAATCATTTATCAAGAGACTATTGCTGAAAAATAAAAGTGCCCTGGTAACCAGCCCCTTTATATGTATCATTTTGTTTTCTGTCCTGAAACTAATTTCATAGTTTCCATTTACGTTTTAATTATGCACATGTAAAAATTGACTAAGAAAGTCAATACATCCAATGTTCAATATGTTGGACATATACATACATAGAACATTTTATTGGATCAAATAATGGAAGAAACTAGCTTGACTATACATCGATATGATAGTCTGTTAACCATGATAATAATAAAGGCATCCATGGTGTTCGCTGGTGATCCAAGTCTGGTACCGATATGTAACCTCAATCTGGTACTGTTAATTCAAATCTTTTTACAAACCCATCCATAATTATACATAGATCGATCACCCTCAGAATTTCTAACCAATAGTGCATATCTGTTACTTCAGTAAATCAAACCAAATAAATATTAACAAATACAATATGGCATATGCAACTTATCATTTGTCCTTAAACTGATCTATCCTATTGGTTCAGAGTGTTACTGTAGTTTAAAATTTTCAATTATATGCATAATAATCTATTGAATAGATTATTTTATTGTTTAACTAATCATTCGAAAAGCATTCGAACATTATTTTGGTGGTAACTAAATATTTGTTGTATTGTAAATAAATAATTGTTTAATTTTTGTTTATACTGGTTACTAGCAAGATTGTTTTATAAAAGATGAGGTAACTGACTCTATACCCAGTTGAGGAAGACCAATTTATTTTTTTAATATAAAGTTACAGAGTTCGTTTGTAAAATTTGAAAGCCATACGTTTAATACTGTGTTTGTGAATCTTCGATCAATTGTCTTTCATATCCTTCATGATTCCTCCAATTCTTCATTCACTCATATTTCCCTTTCTGTTTTCAGTTCAATCTTCTATACCTTCTATTGACAGGCATTTCTCTTATCATCAGTGTTACACTTAAGAAGCCCCCAAATGCCCTAGTACAACCGAGAGTGAGGAGAGTTCGCTGTCCCCCTTGAAATGCTTTTACATGGCCACGCGTACATAGACTCTGCCACGGAAGTCCTACTCACTGCCTTTTCGTGGCATTACTGTTGTTTACGAAATTGAGAGGATGAAAAGCGAATGTCCGGCGCTTTAACCGGGTTGGTGGATGTGGAGGATCCACCTAGGGGAGTTGGATAACCCTTATTCCAAACCAATCGTGCACATGAGCTCCAGTATCCTGAGGGAACAAATGGTGTATGAATAAATCGTTGGTGACCGGCTACCATGAGACTGCATCTTTTTTACAATGCTCCACTACCTTGTGGATCAGACCTTAGGTCAAAGGCTCCGGGTGTGGCCCCTAAGAAAACCACCTGCTTTAGTTTGGGCACCTGGACAGTATCACAGCCCTCACATAGTTCAAATGAGATTTGTTCGGCGTATCTGCATCTGGTGCTTCCTTGTACCGATATTTATGTGTTTAAATAAATAATAAAAAAGAGTATAACGGAATAAAATAAGCCAAAAAACGAGAATTAATTCTGAATACGTTCATTTCATATACTCATTGATCTAGACAGACAATCAGAGAAACGTAGTGATGCGCAAAGGCGAGTGAACCAACTCGCTTTAATCAAACGTGACTCACTATTTCTATTCAGACAAAAATAAATTACAGACACGTAATGAAGCAAGCGCTAACTTAGAATCCTGAAGGGAAACAGAAAAGAGAAAGACCAAAGGACACTCTGTCAGGAATCGGAAGCAGACATGTAAAGGATGAATGGCAACTGGGAAGGATTGCCCAGGACAGGGTTCGACGGAGAATACTGGTGGTCGGCCTAGCCTACTCCACGAAGGGTAACAGGCGTAAGTTAAGTCGTCTTCTTTATGTCTAATATTGTTTTCACTACGATCGGCACTAATATTGTTACTTTGATATTCATCTCTATAATTTCGTGTCGTGTTGAAGTGTAATTTTGCAACTTGAACCGATGCACTTATCTATCATGTTATACGTTGCTTATGAATGAGTGAATTGATACAATAAAATTCAATTATCCATATGTTTTGGTGTCTTCCAGAAAAAGGTAATAAAAGTTTCACGATCAAATCATCCATTCAAGATAACATAATTTTACAAACGTATTGCTACAGTTTTGGTATCAGTACATGGAGTGGAATTTTTTTTCTGGTTAGCGTTTTTTTAGCGAGTTGGTTTTCTACGGGATGGGGTCGCTAACCCCATGCCCAACCTTCCTCCTTTACCCGGGCTTGGGACCGGCAGTAACCCCTGGAGGAGCTACAGGCGGAGTTGACGAATAATCCGTGAAAATAATGATACTGATTATAGTGGTTCATTAAGTAAGCGAAAATGAGAGTGAAATGAAACAATGTAGGATATAAGACAATAATATGTTATGAGTTAACACAAGTGGAACTCTTTAAATCAACACGTGACTGAAGCTCCCTACATCGACGCATTCAAAAAATAGTTGGATCAACAGGGGAATCCCTATAGCCATGATTAACAAAAATCATTCGACCTTCTTTCCTTTCTAAACAGAAACTATATCTACACTACTGAGGATTATTATCACCCCGATCTTTAATTATTAGCTGCGGTTATTGCAGGGACATTATCCAGTAAAATAGTCTTATACGAGTAATATCAAGAATTGGTGTGACATTACATTCTCTGTTATTGGAGTGGCAAGTTTGGCCCTATGCTGCGAATTCTGATTTGACCAACTGAATTGTACCGGTTTTCCATGTATATACGAGATGGATCATGGAGACTAAAGTTATCTGGTCTTTCTTTAAATGATACGGATAAACGTGATAATACTTTCCTAATTTATATTTCCACAATGGCATTTACTGTCGTCTTATTGGTTGTGCCCGAAAGTCATACCATGCACCTTAATAATAAAGGTTGTTTTAACTCAATTTTTACTTGTTGAGTACTAAGCTTTTCATAAACTCCTATTTTCTTCCCAAGTTTCCTCATGGAGAGAATTTCCGAAGCATTGTGCCAGTTGCTGTACACTATCGAGTTCGTAATACATCCAATTTGTATTTAAATCTGTCATTGGTGACCAACTTTAAGATATAACAAGTGTATACGGTAAGTAACTCCATCTGGAGCCTTTCTTGGGTTACAGTCAGTCCCAAGCCCGGATAAAGGAGGAGAGATGGGGTTGAGATTAGCAATCCCATCCCGTAGAAAACAACCTTGCTAAAAAGACGCTAACCAGGAAAAAAGTCTAAAATTTATCCTGAGTGTTGAAGAGTCTTCATTTAGAAGCATGGTAAGCAAAGATCGATCAATTAAGGCTATATCGAGACAATACACATAGTATGCACATATGCCAATTAAAGACTGACCAGTTGCAGTCCTAACACATCGATGGGAAGATTTAAACAAACAATACTAAATGAATTTAAACTTCATCCCATCGCACAAGCAAGTGGCTATCAGGACTCAGTGGCCGAGTGGATAACGCGATAGCGTTTGGAGCGAAAGGTACTAGGTTCGAGTCCCAGAGTGATCATCAACTCTGAGATGCAGGTACATCCAGCTTACGAGTCCCAAATAGGACGGAACGTGCGTCCTGGATTCCACTGCTAGCCACTATCTATCTTTGTTTACCAATATTAATATTAATTATAGATGACACTTTCAAAACTAAAAAAGAAAACGTTACATAATATAAAATACATTTTAAAAGCATTCAATGTACAAGAAAAATCACAAACATACACATACATATTGGTTTTTTTTTCTTTTTAAAAAGTGTACTTTTAAGATTGAACAAAACAAAGTGGGAAAACTATTCAAATACCATGGATACACAAGCACACACATACACAAACCTATTCATCTGATATACATGGATTATTTTAAAACTAAATTATGTTTGTTAAAATGAAAAGAATATAATAATCAAAATATACATGCCTTATTATTGCGGCCATAGTAATTGTGAGTTGTTGAGAGCATCATAGTTACATAATCGTTTTGTTTTGGAATCTGATCATCATAATAATAATTGTCTCCCTGTACAGTGGCTGGAGACAATGATGAGTAAATTATGATGTGTATAATATATTGAGTGGATGAGGGTGCAAAATAGTATTAGTTGTAATTCATATTATTTTTTATCTCGATTTGTTGAAGTAGGTGAAGAGAACATCCATGAATTTGGATTAAACACCATCCCACCAACTAATGGTTGACGTATTTGAGTTTGGTTAAATGGTGAGAGTGTAGGTGGTTGGGGTAGAGTTGGAGGTTGTTGTGGTGGTGGTGGGGGTGGAGGAGGAGGTGGAGGGACTGTGCTCATCAATGCCCAGAAATCATTAGATGGAGGACGTTGTAACGATGTTGTTTGATTGACTAACGACTGTGACCAATTCTGTCCACGAAATAATGTAGTTGGTAATTGTAAATTACTCTGTGCTGGAACTGTTGCTACTGGACGTGTTTGTTGAGGTGATATCATAAAAGGTCCAGGTACTAATGGTCTAGGAGTTATAGGCATTCTTGTTATTGGATCATAAAACATCATGTTTGAATGAGTCAGTCCAAGAGCTACCTATAAATAAATCGATTGAATAAAAAGATAAATCATCAAAAATTGATAATAACAGGAGATTAAAATGGTGCAACTTGAATGTTATTCCGAGTCTAAGCGGACGATATAACCATTTTACTAATAAGACCTTTGAATTGAACCGTGTCACAGGAGACTGGATGCTTTTAAGTTGCGGTCAAGGAGATAATCATAATCGATGACTGGAAATGTTGCATAACACTGCTTGAAACTAATTGTAGTGTTATTGTTATATCCCCTGGTGAATTATGAATGGTAACTTTTAGGACTATCCATGGATCAATATGATATGTATATTTCCTATTGTATAGTTGTTAAATAACTGACCTAATCACATTCATGTTCCTCTTATTATAAGCTTTATTTTGACCCATAGTCTATTATTATACGATTTACCATTCTTGAGTTCTCCCTAGTCCATTAATTACTGTTCCCCACATTCACAGCCACATTTGGCTAAATCTTGTACAAATGTTATTTTCTATTTTATGGTACGATGTGGTCTGTTTGATTGGTATATAAACCCAGTATGTTTGTGAATAATGATTCATATCGCCGAGGCTGTTATTGGTGTTCTGGACTTAAGTGGCTGGGTTAGGCAGAAAGCAGGGCCGATACGCACTCAAGACTGCTCGTACGATTTTATGTATCATAGCTCTGATCGATAATTCGCTCTTCTCTCATTGGCGGGAATCAGCACGTCCATATATCAAATAGGGGCACACGCACGCATTCACTCACACGTTATAACAGTTATAATAGTTGCATTCGTTCTTTGTTTCTTTATAAAGTTCCAGCTATTATCTCACACCCTACATTACTCGTCTGTTTCTCCTCTCGTTATGCTGGTGTGAAATAAGAATACTTGAGCTCATGCACGATAATGCTTATTCAGTTCTATGTTTTCTCTAATTGACTGATGATACAAAAGTTATGATAATTGGGATTAATCGTAGCGTTATCTTTGCCATCCTAACGAATAATAATTTTTTTGTTCAGCTAGGTAGAACCACATTATAAACAAAAAAACTCTTCAGTATACCTGTGAATTCGATATAGGTAAGTTGGGATTATTATTTGCTGTCAGCACAGTTGGTGGAATCATTGATAATTGTGTTGAAGGTATATTCATTGGATTGACAACAGGAATTGAAGTAGAATTTGAAAGATTACAAAATGGTAATCTATAACCAGATGTTAATGATGGAATAGGTGAAGGAGTAATTGAAGTTTGTGAAATAATACTATGAGGAATATTTGATAGAAAAGATTTTGGATCCGTTCCATGACATGAATTAGGAATTAAAAAATCAGCTAAACTTGCTACAAAATTACAAATAATTGACAACAGAAAAAACAGTTTTGTGTTAATATTGAATAAAGAACCACTTCATTATATTACACATTATAAATAGTCTGCGTGATTATCGTAAACAATGGTTAGTGACTTTGAATGACATAGCTCAAAATTGTTTGCAATGCCCAGGTACGGCCGAGAGTCCACTCCCCCTCTCCAAATGCTCTCATATGGTCACGAGTATATAGCCTTTGCCAGAGAAGTCTTACTCACTGCCTTCTCGTGACATTATTGTTGCTTACGAAATTGAGAGGACGAAAAGCGAATGTCAGGCGCTTTAACCGGGTTGGTGGACACGGCGAGTCCACCTAGGGGAGTTGGAAAACCCTTATTCCAAACCAATCGTGCACATGAGCTTCAGTATCCTGAATGAACAAATGGCGTATGAATCAATCGTCGGTAACCGACTACCACCAGATTGCATCTCCTCACGATGCTCCACTGCCTTGTGGATCAAACCTTTAGGTCAAAGGCTCCGGGTGTGGTCCCCTAAGAAAATGAGATTTTTGCGGCGCATATGTATTCGGTGCCCCTTTGTACCAATATTTGTGTTTAAATAAATAAGTTTGCAATGGCTCAGCTTCATCCAATCTTTGTCTTCCCCGAATTCTGAGATACTCAATTCCCCATAATGTTTTCTGTGTTTTATTTTACTAATTCATATTTTTCCGAATAGTATCTTCGATGGTTAATCTTTACCATTACTACTAACACTATTACCACATCCACTATTCTGGGATTTGACCTGACAATTTCATCTCTTTGTGTTAATGGGATATGACAATTTAAACCGATGTACGTATGTACCAGGTTTTACATTGTGACTGACAAACAAGAAAAAACTCAAAAATTCAAATCTGCAAATTGTTTTGTTGTCCTATAGACAGAAATCACAATTTTAAGGATGATATTTTATGGCTAGATAGCGTTTAGTGTGGACCTACACATGTCAAGCGTAATTCACCTGCCAATTATGAGCCTGTATACTCAGGACTGAGACATATTTTAATTATGTGAGTGATAGTGATATTGATTGTTTAGCCTCAATCGGTTTATGTGGAGGGGGGTTCGAACCCGTGAATGTTGAGTGTTTTCATCATATAGACAGTGAAAACTACACAGGTTGTGTGTAAAGTTTGAGATGTTGAAAGGTATAGCCGAGAACCGATAGTAATAACAAAGATGTATGAAATTACTGTCTTAAAATATTCACACTTTCAATTCAACAATTCAAAACTTCTTGAATCATATTGTCTATGTTTAATGTTTCCTACTATCAATGAGATCGTTACTAGTTCTGCTATTCTGGACTTTATCCTGATAGTTTTTCTTGTTTAGTGAAATTGGTATAAGAGCTTTCTAAGAACGAAGGTATGTGCTAGGTTCTACATTGCTTATGATTAATTGACAGTGTACACTTAACGACTAAGGATATTATTTTGATATTAGAAGTAGTGTGATAACAGAAACCAGAAAAAGAACTACTTACATGATGGTGTACCAAAGGGATTAAATGATATCAGAGGTCGATCTTTATCATTATTACCCGATAATAATAAATCATTTTGTCTTTCATCTAATGTAGGTGTATCACCACCGCCCGGAGAACTATCACTATCATTACTACTATTCATAGAGTTGATTTTATCAAGATCAGAGAATTTGGGTTGTTCTTCATTTTCACAATATGCAGCTTTATTTATTGAAGTTTCGGAAACAGATGATGATAATGATTTTTTATCGATTGAACAACGTAGTAGATCAGAACTGGTAGACGATGACGAGATGGTCGTCGTCGTTGCCGTAGGAGTAGTACAAGATAAAATAGTCACATTAGTAGTGGATAATACATTGTTGGTTGATGATGATGGAACAGTTGTATGATTGTTATTTTCAACATTGATAGCATCTGAAAATCTAGATCGTTTGACACATGGAATATATGAATTGTTAGAAGCATTCGTTGTTGTTGTTGTTATTATTGCATTGGTTGTTATTGCTTCTTGAACGCAAACAATTGATTTAAAATCATTATTGCTAGATGATAATAACAATGGATCATTCATTAGATGATTAGTTTTCCAACATAAATCAGTGGCAGTAGTGGGTGTGGTTGTTGTGATAGTAGTACTAGTAGTATCATGAACAGATTCCAGAACAGGGTTACTGGATGGAACAGGGGAAGTAACTGACAGTGTAATAGGATTCGATTGTGCTGGAATGCTATAACAACATATGAGGATATATAAACAGACGAGAAAAATCTAATAAGTAATAAAGAACTACTGAATTTCAAATCAATAGGCGCGTTACATAAAATGGGATTTATTAACCTATTTTAATCACTACATGAGTGAAAAGAAAATGAGTATAACTGAGAATCGTTTACAGTGGTGCAGATACATTTACTCTTTATCTTCCTCTCGATCTTGGATTCTAGTAATTCTCCATAAATACCTTCCCGCTTGGTTATCTGAAACTTTATTCTCAGTGCTTCGTTTATTTTATTGTTATTCTTACTTCCTACTCACTGCCTTCTCGTGGCACTACTGTTGTTTACAAAATTGAGAGGACGAAAAGAGAATGTCCGGCGCTTTCACCGGGTTGGTGGGCACGGAAATTCCACCTAAGGGAGTTGGAAAACCCCGATTCCAAACCAATGGTGCACATGGCCTCCAGGATCCTGAGGGAACAAATGGTGTATGAACCAATTGTTGGTCACCGGCCACCATGGGACTGCATCTCCTCATGATGCTCCACTACCTTGTGGATCAAACTTTTAGGTCAAAGACTCCGGGTATGGTCCCTTAAGAAAACCAACTGTTCCGGTTTAGGCACCTGGGCAGTATCACAGCCCTCACACAAATCGAATGAGATTTGTGCGGCGCATATTATATCTGGTGCCCCTTTGCACCAATCTTTATGTGTTTAAATAAATAAATAAACTTAATCACTTTAGTCCCTTTTATTCTAAATCTTGTTAATTTAATCTCATCGTGCTAATGGAGTATAGTGACTTGGACCAATACATATCTGTAACAGGTTTTACATCGATGGTGACTGACAACAGACAATATTAGTATAGAGCATGGGACTGATTCATGTTGACCCTAGTTGCTGTACCCAATTAGTATAACCAGATGAAAATAACAAAAGAAATTGAAATAATATAGTAGGAGTCATAAAAAGATGAATAAACCCTGGGGAGCATGGTCTGAAAAAGAAGAGTTGTAAGATATTTATGAAGGAATACTGAGATTTAAGATCGACAGGAGAGAAGAAAGTGAGTTCATTTGTCCCATAGCGAACGATTCTGAACCATACCACTCAAAGTATCCAACCGCTGATTGAGGTTATCATACAGACCCTAACCAAGTAATCTGAATCTAATAATTGTCATATTGTGGAAAAAAATACTACCAATAATGAGGAAGAAAGAAATATTTAGAGGAAGATAAACGAAACCACCGCCACAAGATATAACAATTGGCGACGGGGACAAAAAAAGGTCAGTTTGTAAATGTTCGAAAATCAGGCAATCATTTTGTGCAATCAGCATCCAACATTTTCTTTGGCGTCCGTGAATGCCATTTTGTCATTATTCGTACAGTGAAAAATGACGCTCCCTTCCGATCGATTACAGTTGCTGTTTGACCGACATTTGGAGTTTATGGTCAAATTACGCACACAGTTTATGGATCACCAGTGCTTCGCATATGCGTCGGAAGTGGATGGATTAATCTCTGAATTGCACACAGAGCTGGTAAATGATCGCAGCCTTCATGAATCCTCGACAAGCCGTAACTTTAACGAAACAACAGTCTCTCAAGAAAAGCCCAGTTGTCCATTCACGTCCATTTCAGAAACGTGCCCAGTAGTGGATTCAAACCCCACTATCCCTGAAGTAGCACGTCCGAACAGTGACGCTTCCAGCTCTCATCAACACGATGCCATGTTGAATGCCCATGAAATTGTCGCACCAACCGCCCACAAAGTGCCAGACATGATATCGAGCAGTACACCGAGCAAAGCTCATTCTGCAAAAGAAACTTCCACCGAATCTAATGATCGAGATTCTAAAACTTTTCCAGAAAATGTGTTACGTTCATCAAATGATAATCCGGAACCTAGCGCAGTTTTGATGGACGCTGTTTATCATAGTGATCCACAACCTGCCAGTGTTCGCAATAAGTCTGATGACTACTTTTCTGCAGAATCAAATCCTGACCTCACATCAAACGTCGATCCTCACCATCCAGTCAATCTTAGCTGGTTCTCTATTGAATGCGAGAAACATGTTATAAATAGAATCGCATTAATTGAAACTTGGGTATATGAGGATCCAACACTATTTCGTGGGGGAGGAGGAGCTCGGAAAATTTAAAATCCGGATATCAGCTCCGGATTTTTCAAAAAAGGAGAGGTGTTGTATCCCGAAGAGAATTACGAATGGTAACTTTTGAGGACTATTTATTGGTCAATATAATGTGTATATTTCCTATTGTAATTAACCTAATCATATTCGTTTCCTCTTATCACTAACTTTATTTTGACCTTTGAACTATTATTATACGATCCTTGAGTTATCATCAGTTTATTGATTACTATTCACAGCCACTTTACTTACTTACTTACGCCTGTTACTCCCAATGGAGCATAGGCCGCCGACCAGCTTTCTCCAACCCACTCTGTCCTGGGCTTCCTTTTCTAGTTCTATCCAGTTCTTGTTCATTCTTCTCATGTCTGTCTCAATTTCTCGGCGTAATGTGTTCTTTGGTCTTCCTCTTCTCCTTTGACCCTCAGGATTCCATGTGAGGGCTTGTCTTGTGACGCAATCAGGTGATTTCCTCAAGGTGTGCCCAATCCATTTCCAGCGCTTCTTCCTGATTTCTTCCTCTGCTGGAATCTGGTTTGTTGTCTCCCACAGTAACTTGTTGCTGATAGTGTCTGGCCATCGGATCCGAAGTATCTTGCGTAGACAGCTGTTGATGAACACTTGTATCTTCTGGATAATGGCTTTCGTAGTTCTCCACGTCTCCGCCCCATACAGTAGAACTCGTCTTGGCATTTGTATTGAAAATTCTAATTTTGGTGTTGGTTGACAATTGTTTTGAGCTCCAGATGTTTTTCAGTTGTAGGTATGCTGCTCTTGCTTTGCCGATCCTTGCCCTCACATCTGCATCTGATCCACCGTGTTCATCAATGATGCTGCCCAGATATGTAAAGGTTTCCACATTCTCCAAAGCTTCTCCGTCAAGTGTAATTTGATTGGTGCATATTGTATTGTATCGGAGAGTCTTGCTTTTCTCTTTGTTTATATTGAGACCTACTGCTGCTGAGGCTGCTGCTACACTGGTCGTTTTCTCCTGAATTTGTTGTTGCGTTTGTGATAGAAGAGCCAGATCATCCGCGAAGTCTAAATCGTCAAGCTGCATCCTGCCTGTCCACTGTATCCCGTGATTTCCCCCAGATGTTGACGTCTTCATGATCCAGTCGATGACCAGGAGAAAGAGAAAGGGTGAGAGTAAGCAACCTTGCCTAACACCGGTCTTTACTTGAAACGAGTTAGTGAGTTGTCCTCCGTGGACGATTTGGCAGCCACATTCGGCTAAATACTGTACAAATGTTATTATCTATTTTATGGGTCGATATGGTTTGTTTGGTTGGTATATAAACTCAGTATGTTTGAAATACAATGATTCATACCACTGAGGCTGTTATTGGTGCTTTGGACTTAACTGGCTGGGCTAGGCAGATCACAGGACCGGTTAGCTCTGTAGACTGCTCGTACGGGTTTCGTGTCACTGTTCTAACCAATAATTCACTGCTACCTAATTGGCGGTCTCATCAAGCCACACATCAACTAGTCATCCACTCGGCCACAAGATATAACAATTACTTTATATGGTCAATTAATTTATTAACCAAGTACATGGATATGATACTATTTGATTACTCAAGAAGAAATAGATAGAGCAGGGTTCAAAATTTGGCGCTTAGTAATATAAAAATCAAACATCTAGTCACCCAACTACATCGCAAGGCAAGCCCACATTTGAAATCCTCAAGGCTAAATAAGAAGAGAAGGACCAAAGAACACATTACACCGAGTAATGGAAACAGATATGAGAAGAATGAACAACAACTAGATAGAACTAGAAAGGAAGGCTCAAGACAGAGTGAGTTGGAGAATGCTGGTCGGTGGCCTATACTCCGTTGGGAGATGGGGGGTAACAGGTGTAAGTAAGTCATTAAACGACTACTCAACTCATTATACTTTTACTGTCAAAACATTAACACCATTGGATGCCGGCCGGCTCAGTGGTCTATCGGTTAAGTGCCCTGGAGCGAGACTGGTAGGTCCTGGGTTGGAATCTCGCAAGTGCGGGATCGTGGATGCGCACTACTCAAGAGTCTCGTACTAGGACGAAACGGTCGTTTAGTTCTTCCAGGTTTTCCATGGTAGTCTAGCTTCAATTAACTCACGCTTTCAACTTAGAAAATACTGAAATCTCCACATAAAAACCCCTTCTGGTAATAAAAATAAATAACTAATTTAATTTATCAATAAATGTTCATTTACTTTTTCATTAAATTTGATAATCCAGTTAAACGAGAAATAACAGCAAATGGATCTTCTATTAATTTCTTATTTACATTTTGATTATTATTTGATTCACAAGAAGAAGACGACGACGAAGAAGTTGCGATTGAATCCAATTTACTTAGAATTGGTAAATTTTTAATAGAATTTAATGAATTCATGATTAGACTTTGTTGAATATTACTATTAGGTAATGAAGGAATAATTTCATTCTCAACAGATGATGTTGATGATGTGGATATTGATGGCGGTATCAATGAAAAAGGAGCAATTGATGTTGTCATAAAATTAGAAGACAAATTGAATGATGATGAGGATGAGGATGACGAGGATGAAGATGATATTGATGATTGACATAGATTTTTTAATATATCAATAGCTGATAATTTTTCCGATTGAATTGTTTCACAAGAATTGATATATGACTGTTCAGAAGATTTTGTTAATTCACTACTAGTATCACTACTACTGCTACTAGCACCACTGGTAATAATTGTATTGATTTGTTGTAAATTCAATAACATTGGTGGTGGTGCTGGAGGTTGTGGAATGAATGAGTCAGATTTGGTCACAGGCAGGATATGATGCTGATGATAAGCTAATTCATTCAATGTTGAAGGAAGAGGAGGAGGTGGACTGAAAGAATGTTGACTATCTAATCCCCCAACAACAAATGGTGGAGGCGCCGGAGGAGGAGGGATACGTATAGACGTAGGTGGTCGTGGTAGAGTCGGTTGGATAAAAGATTCAGATGGCATGGTCAAGCCTACTACTGGATTGTTGGGCGATATCGTAGGATTTGTAGGATTATTATCAGGTACTGTTCCAGTTAGCTATAAAAAAAGTCAGAAAGACTGTAAGGGAAAAGTATCTTTTTCATAATGAATAAAAGTCGTTATGAACAGACAAATTAGTGGTGTCATGGACATGCAATGTTGAGGATTCGCATACTAGGACGGAATAACTGTCCAGTTTTCTCAGATTTTTACTAGCTGTCGAAATTATTATTATTTATTTAAGCACATAAATATTGGTACAAGGAAGCACCAGATAAATATGCGCCGCACAAATCTTATTTGATTTATGAGGCGCATATTTATCTAGTGCTTTTTTGTACCAATATTTATGTGTTTAAATAAATAATAAATAAAAATAACCTAGCATTAATTCTTTCTGAAATCGTTGGAAAACTAATTCCCTCAAAAGCCCTGGTACGGCCGAGAGTGAGGAGAGTCCGCTCTCCCTCTCGGAATGCTCTCACATGGCCACGAGTATATAGCCTCTGCCAAAGAAGTCCTACTCACTGCCTTCTCGTGGCACTACTGTTGTTTACGAAAGTGAGAGGACGAAAAGTAAACGTCCAGCGCTTTAACCGGGTTGGTGGACACAGTGAGTCCACCTAGGGGGGTTGGAAAACCCTCATTCCAAACCAATGGTGCACATGGGCTCCAGTATCCTGAGGGAACAAATGGCGTATGAATCAATCGTTGGTCACCGGCTTCCATGGGACTGAATCTCCTCACGATGGTCCACTGCCTTGTGGATTAGACCTTTAGATCAAAAGCTCGGTGTGTGGCTCCCTAAGAAAACCACCTGCTTCATTTTGGGCACCTGGGCAGTATCACAGCCCTCATACAAATCAAATAAGATTTGTGCGCCGCATACATATCTGGTTCCACTTTGTACCAATATTTATGAAATCTGGGAATAATTTACGATTATTACAGAGTCATGCAACTTTTAAGTTTAACTACGTTATAATCAACTTATTATTACTACTAGTAGTATTAGTATAACTAGTATTATTATTAACCTCAGTTTGAATTTGAAAGAAAGTACACATGGACCAATACCATCAACAGTCGACGACGCATCATACATATCCACTGATCTACAAAACAACATATTATGCTACCCGACCGTTGCTGCTACCTTGACGTGGTGGTAGGGCTTGCCTGTCGTGATGAGCCAATCGAGCTGTACTGGCTGGAGCAATCGTTTCTCAAGGTCCTACCATGCCAGACAGGTCGGTTGCAGAGCGGTAAGACTAAAAGCAGCAAACCCAAGGTCCGAAGGCGAAGTCGTACTGCTGACTGTACAGAGGCGTGACAGCAGTAAGGTGTTTCCTTCAGACAACCAGCATAACAGCGATGCTGCCTTCCCACAAGGAGGGGCGGGGTTAGAAAAGGTCGACCCTAAGAACGCACACCTCGCCTTATTCTACGGATATCCGTCTCCGGCGGTAAGGTCCCAACAAGTACGGAGCTAACACAAAAACTATCCACATAAAGGTTGTGTGTGACCGACCTCAAGCAGTTTTCCGTTGGGCACTGCGGTCACGCTCTCAGGTCATTAAGACCACTTCTAACCCAATTTCCTTTTCAGGTATCTCTAGAAGAACCCTTCCACGGTGTGGGCAACCGGGAAGTGATAACTGTCCTCGTACCTCTAACAGCACTCAAGACCACAGTATATTATGCTACACTGTTGTTCCTGACTCGTCTGTGATGGACACAATGTATAAAAAAATTAAACCAATCCTTTCAATTAGACAATAACTTTAATAATCAGAAAAAAACAAACATAAAACTTACGCAGTTTACTGGTTTCATTATGTTACATTTTACTTCAGTAAATATACGCCAATCTTTATCTTGTTGTGAGCATATATCAGATTGATCATTTGGATTTACATTTTTATCCAGTATATTTTCATTTGTTCTATCAGAAGGTTCTTCACCATCTGATACTTCCATGTTATCTTCTTCATCATCAATAGCGGTATGACTTGTTTTATTTATCGTCTTATCATGATAATATTGTTGATGATGATCATTCACAGGATCTTTATTATTCTGATTATTTGAACGGGTATAAGTTGAGTAAACAGTTTTATGTGAACTGTTAAATTTATGCGGATAATTGTTGGTATTAACAACAACAGAACTGTCATGAGGATTCATTTTAGGAATATTGGATAAAGAATTAATAGGGTTAACTTCTGAAGAATTGGTATGATTAATAACTGTTGGATCTTGTAATTTTGAAGTTGGAATCATTTCCGATCTATGTCGGTAAGATTGAAGTATAAAAAAAATATATGTCGTAAAATTGCATTCATCATAAAGATTAGAAGTTAATATTCTTTATGAACCACCTACCTACTTCATCTTATATTACGGCTCTTTTAGATATAACATACAGATAACTTTTCAGGGATTTATTTAATACAGAGATTTGTTTAGCGATTTAGAAAACGCAGCCTTTTGATAGCTTTGAGCAACAATGCAAGCGTGATCGTGATGCATTTCTCTCCTTCTAAGTGGAAGATGTTACTTCAGGACTGGTCTTAAGTTAACGTCTAAACCAACGATAAGAGGTAGTTGGGCATATGAAATACTTCACTTTGGAAGTTTCGTCAGTTGTGGTGAGTTGGTATCTGGTAAAATACTAGCAGAATACTAAAATACCGACCTAAATGTCTTTCTGTTTGATTTAAGCTGCCTAATTGGGCATTGAAGTCACCTGCAACGAGTACTATGTCTGAGCATTTAGCTTTATGAATACGTTCAGAGAACTCTCTGTAAAAGTCATCTTTCACTTTATCCGGGCTGCAGTCAGTGGGAGTGTAGGCAGAGATGATGAAAAGGCAATGACGTGTGTTCCTATTCTTCCGAGTTCTTACGAAGTCAGTCAGTCCGTCAGCTACAACGTAGGACCAGGCACATATATGCATCGGTCCAAGTTGCCATATCTCGTTAGCACAACAAGATGAACACCGGATTCATAGAAATAGTTAATTTAGTGGTGGTAGTATATAAAAGATAGGTTGTATATAAAGATATAGTATAGGAAGGAAGAACGTTATGAAGCAATTTTAATCTTAAGGTTTGAGGGAAGATAAAGAGTGTATACACCTACGCCATTGTGATCGATTCTGAGACATGTTACATTCTTCTTGCCAAAGTCATATGAAGACCTAAGTATTTTTCGAGTCCCCAGTTAGGGTTTAGAGTTAGGGGTTATATTAAGATTAGGACTGGTTGATTTGTGTGCTGTATAGAATCTATATGCAAATAGTTAAATATTCGATATGCTTAGCACTATAATTTTAATTTTAGACATCCTGAGCAGTCAGTCAGTCACAACTTCGTACGTACGTACATCAGTTCGAGTTATCATACCACATTAACACAGAGATCCAGTTGTCGATTCGAATCCCATAGTAGTAGAAGTAGTAAGGGTATAAGCATTATGTGAAAGAGTGGATGCACCTTTGCCAATGCAAACGATTTTGAGCCATGTCATTCAAGGTCTCTAACCATCGATTGCTATCATCTCGCGAATCCCAACCAGGTAGTCTACACCTACCAGCATGGCTCAGTCCAATTGTCAATGACTTCATGGATTTGTGCTTGACTGACTTGTCTATGTACTACACTTTAATCAAATAATAATTTATAAGGTATATAAAACAAACAAAGAACATCAAAATAGTTACCTGGAATTATTATTATTATCATCATCATCAGTTTTAACTGATTTAGGTAATGTTGCATTTAACAATACTCGATAATCTACATCACCGGAAGCATCACAAACTGGTTGAAAAATAGGAAAACCAAATGGTGTTGGCTTACACATTGATTGAAATGTTTTTGATTGATTATTGATTCGATTAGTTAAACTATCTGTGATTATTTTTGAGGATATATCAATCGGTGATTGACTATTCATGATCTCGGAAGAATAATTGGTCTCTTTTTTATTCAATAATTTTGCATTCGATTTTTCAGTTTTGCTGTTATTGTTGATACTACCATCTTCTTTATCATCATCAACATCTTCATGATATTCTAAGTCACCGCCAACACCATCATTATCATCGTCATCATCATGATGAGTAAATCCATCATTTAAATCATCATAATATTCATCACATGCATAACGTGATTCATTTAAAGAATTCTCTTTGTTGTATTTTGTTGAATGTTTATTATGATCAGGTTGACATGTAGTAGTAGTAGTAGTTCTAGATGGTGATGACAATGATGAAGTATGATCCCTATGAATTAAATCATTTAGTTCAGAAAGTGTCTTTGTAACACGTTTTCCGTAAGTACCATAGGCCTAGACGAAATAAGCAACAACAAAAAAAAACGGAACAGAATACAAACGCTGATGCATGTTTCATTTTGTAGTTATAATCTTGTGTCGAATATACCATATATTCCAGGTAGTTTATCTACATGCGTATATACACATATATGGTGCCTCCTTGTACCAAAGTTTATATGTTAAAATAAATAAATAAGTGGACGTAGATAAAGAAGCGTCGTTTTCGAACATAGAACAGTGCAAACTAATAACCTGTTCATCATCTCATAGTTAGTTAGTTCAACTAAAACAAAATAATAAAACTGATTGGGGTTAGACATTAACACCGTTGAATTCCGAAACCAAAGGTCCTGGTCTCGAGTCCCGCGTGCGGGGTCGTACATGAGCACCGCTGAGGAGTTCCACACTAGGATGGAGCGGCCGTCTAGTACTTCCAGATCTTCAATGGTGATCTAACTTAGATCAATTCATGATTTCAATGTAATACAACTGTGTTAGATAAGTAGTACCATAGAACTTACATTCACAACGATAGCAACCTCTTTCAGTTGTACATTATAATAAATTTCTGCACCTTCTAGTATACTTTGCAATGCATTCATATGTTCCAAACGTTCTTCATATTTCTTGTATATAAATTCCAAATGTTTACAGCACTTATCAACCTAATTGTTTAAGAAAAAAGCGTTAATGAAGATAACAATAATATTACTGCATCAAAGACATGTTACGTTGTTTAATAATTTATTCATGATCGGTGTAAGATCTGACATAAACGTTTAATAATCCAAACTCACCACACTACAACAGCATAGCAAGACAAGAAATTAACCAAACCAATAGCGAAGGAGTTAAAATAATGACAGTATCAAAATTAGCTTTTTAATGATTGCTCATCAAATATTTATCCATATTTCCTTGAGACATCACAGTAACAGAGAGGAACACACTTTTCATTGTTTATTCATTTTTGCCATTGGTATATTGCTATATTTGAAGAGATTATAAGATCACCTAAATCAGCAAACGGAACGAAGGATCAGCAACAAAACGACAAGACAAGCTTAACTATTCCGATGTGTCCCAGCCCTGCTAACCCGAAGGAGAAGACCCGGTTCAGAAAGGTATATTCCACAAGCAGCCAGAAGTACAAACAACAACAAGCGCATAAATATAGCATAAGAATGTCCTTGGGAAAGGTCACAAAGTAATATATTGAAATAGGGAACGAACCAATGACATTTAGGGTCCTTTCAAATGGAAAATACGATGTGAAGGTAAGAATGAGCGTTTTTGGCACGAAAATAAGAAATTTCAATACCCAAAATAAAATTACAAAAACAAGACGTTTACCATGTGATTTCTGGGGATCTAGCGTCCCCAACATATATTCAGTAGGATAAGTAATAATTCGTAATTATGCTATTCTGGGTAGTGGATCAATGTGTCCGTTAAGCCGTCCAAACTAGTCGCATGGTAGTCGGTTAGTATATGACAGCTAGGCGAATGTAGTAGCAAGATGTATTTTATAGGATTATAGGTGTGAAATACGTGGCTGTTTGCAGACAATAGTGAGATATTTGTAACGATTAACTATACTAAGGATGGGAGTTTTACTATCTTCAATCTAACTTTAGACAAGCAGTTTAAAAAGTTCCAAATGATGGTTTAAAGAATTCTCATTTTGGCTGATCCTAGTCAAAGTTTCGAGAAATATTTGATCTCGGAAAGATTTAAACGAACGTCTTAAATAATATAAAATATAAAATGAACGGATATTTCACTAGACACTAAATCGCTGTGGGAATAAATATGGTCAAATGAGAACGTTTAGGCGTTGATTCCCGCATTCGACTAAAACCTTCAACTGACCTTAACTAGTATCCCTTTTTGACCAGACGAGATGACATTCAATGACGGACATGCTTAATTGTATGCTCGATGCAACTAGTTCCACAGGAGCAGCCAAATTAGCAAGTGAATATAGATGAGGTGGATTTAGGAAATGTATTCTTATTTTCGGTCATAACGATCAGTTGGTTGTGAAATAGGGCATATAACTTAGTTGCAGTGAACATTTATTGTAGTTTTCTCTACCTATTATGTCATTAATTTGCTAACACTTTCATTTACTAATCGCAAATCCAAGAATACACATTTAGTAGGAACTGTGGATATCTCTGATTTTATCCCAGCCGGGGGGGGTGTTCATACGTCTGATGATAAATCATGTTACTTTGAAGTATAGCTAATGCGAAGTGAAACTGCCAAATAAACAAAACTGGTGTTGGATAACACTTGATACATTAGTTCACAGCGATTTCAATCAAATTTACTGTAGACTGCATAAATCTATTATGCAGGCCATACCATTATTTACAAGATAGGTGCACGTCATGAAACTACACAAAACTTCAGACATACTATTATTTCAAGGTTGTTGTCATACTACTATGAACAAAACTACAGTAGTAAAGTAGTATATACTAAAGAAAAATCTGAATTTCGTACAAACTTCATGGGGGGTGAGTGAAAAAAGGGATTTATAGTAATACTAATGGACCCACATAGATAATAATACAAATATGAGCAACAACCCCAGCCATAGATAATAGTTTATGACCATTAAAACTGGTTACTTTACAAAGTTGAATAATTAGGCTTTCAAGACAGAAGTATGAAGCATCTTTTCAATAATGTTAATCTGCTGGATAAACTTTTAGGAGGCAATAACAGAAAAGCCGTTTGAAATGGAGTGAATTCATTTCGCTTTGTCTTTTTATACGCCTTTAATATGTACAGAAATTTTATAAGTAAAGATTTACAAAGGTGAATCTGTATTTAACATTAATAAGATAGTTCTCTTTAATAGTAAAGAATAAATATAATTACTTCCCATTTAATTTATGTTGAACTTAAATTAGGCATCAATTAAATCCCATACTAGCCTTTTAATTGGTTCACTCTAAGAATAAGCCACCAAAGAACTAGTAGTTCGCGAATAGACTATTCTAATGAAAAAGTGGTTTAGTGGACTGGCAGTTCAGTGGTTAGGGTATTCAAATTCAACAATTAAAATACAACTTGGACGTCCAACCCAAGGTTTGGACGATGGTAGAGAATGAATAAGAATGATTTTTTGTTATGTTTCCCTACTGTATCTGTGTAACTATCAATCCACCAATCCACATACACAGATATGGGCGCTCACGTTCATATAAGCATCAAGATTGTGGTAGATCGTTGCTTATTAAATAAATAAATCGTAACAAACTTACTTGGCCTGTTAATGATCGACTTTCTTCTTTACTTTTTAATGAACTAACAGTTGATGAGATTGGTGTACCGTAACCAAGTGGGCTAATATCAAATTTTCCGTGTGATTCACATATTTCATCTAGTTGTTTTATCTTGCGTAACGTATCAAGTAGCTTTTCAGGCTATTTAAGACAAAACATTAGAATTAACTTGAAATATATTGAAATTTGAGTGATTGCAAAAAATAATATCTTGGAATTATAATATCGATGGACTGTAATGCTAAAAAAAACCTAGATTGTGATACTGGATGACAAGGATCTAAATACTACACAGAGTATTAGTTGCCCTAGGTTTCTAAACACACCTTTCTACCAGTCATTGACTAGTATAAAATGTAAGTCCAATGTTTCCTGATGATCACCTTTAGCTATATGACATCAAAACATTCCATGAGATGTCAGGTAACTTAAATGATAGGTATAACGCAAATTGGTTGCTAGAATTTGAATAGCACTATGAATCAGATAAATGCGACGCTGAATACAATTGCTGGACTAATCGGTGCAACGAAACATGATTTCCAGGTGTAGGACTTAACGATACAGATTAGTTCGTCACACTGAAGCGGGCTGAAGATACTTTGATTTTATCGAATACACTGAAAATACTACATGTAGCTTAAAAAGTATGTACCTTATTAAAATACTAACCATATTTAAATTGTTTCTGTAGTGTAACTCGATCGATAGAATTTAACCATTTTTATGGACTGAACAAACATGACATCAGTTTACTAATCGGTGATCAAATCCCCTGAATTAAGTTCCCAAAGGAGTTCGAGAGCTTGATCTGCAAAGTGGTCATAAAGACGGAAGAAATAAACATCTTGTAAATCAGTAATAGTCATCAGCTACTTTGTTCAGGCTATGTTAGATTATGTCGTGGTTCAAAGAAGAGCAAACGTATTATAAAGTAGTTAACTTAACTACTTACATTGAAGTTTTTAACAATATTATCTGCCTTATTATCATGTGATGGTGGAGTTATATTTTTCTTACCGGCTTGTTCAGTAGCATCTAAAAAAAAGGAAAAAATTCTAATATGCATGAAAGAAATGGCTTACTTATTTTCTGTAAAAGTTGTTCAGTAAACTTGATATCAAAGACTTTACGATAGGTCCAGTAATTAATCAACTTTGTAAGCTTGGATATAAATGGCCCAGGTCTGAATATATGTAGTCAATCTTAAGAAACAACAAAACTAACTTTAGAAATTGTGTTGCTTGAGTTACGACAGGTTTTAGTGCTTCACCGAATTCAGAGACACCATATTTAGGACTTTTAGTAAGAATTTCATTTGCCACGTAAAGTAGAGCTAACTGAAAACTTGGATTATTTGCTAGCACGAAAAAAACAGAAAGATTATAAACAGAATGCATTTTGTTACCCAAAATAATCATATTACGACGTAATATACATGATAAACTGATTAAAAACAACAGATATTAATATCAATACTCAATGTTATTTTTATTTGGGATTTCATCGTCTTGATATTCTAATATTGTGTTAATGCGAAATACAGGGGCTGGAATCGGTTTTCACTTACACTAGATTCTACGTTGTTCGCGAACGAGACTGACTGGCTAGTCAGTGTTGTGTAACGAGCACATGAACAACTCGATTATAGTCTCATAGTGTCCATGAGTTGTAATCGTTTAATCAATGGAGGTTACTACTTGGAGTCTATAATAAGATTAAAATAATCAAACTATCCTATGATAACAACACTTATAAGAGTCCTAACTAGGCATTTTTATGGGGTTCAGATGATCTAAATGCAATAAGTTATTAGATGTGAACGTGGGGTAATTTGGTCGTTTTCTATTTTATCCCTACCCTGTAACTATTGTATGGTAGCTGTCTTCTCATTTCTGTTTGGTCTGGGGCTTACGCCAACAATTTGGTCTCGTAAAGAGCTATCAGTTGATTAAACATATATAAAAATTCCATTTTATCTATCAAACGCATCGTATTTACTTATTAAAATAGTCCAAAAGCTCAATGATCAAATCCTACTTCATTAAACAATAATGGATTTGAGCCTGGTTTTACAAACTACCACTGGGTAGCCGAATAGTATGAAAATGACCTTCATTTACTAGAGATGAGTCAGTCTACCACGAGAACATTCAAGTTTACTAGGTGTTATTATCATTCTTTGTTTTGATAAGTAGAAGTTTGTGGAGTAAAAGTAGTTATCGAAGCTACCATAGTGCTCAAGGTAAGCAGATATAAAGCTAGAGGAAGACTAACAAGGATACCAAGTTAGGGCTTGCTTTGCAATGCAGTTTGATTAGCGTAAAGTATGGCCTACTCATTTCCAGCATCTTTCTCAGGTAGAGGCTAGTTTTCTTCGCTAATCTGCAGTGTATTTCTCAGATAGGATTGTGAGTACGGGATTACTTATTAGGGAAGTCAACAGGACGGTAGTCAGAAAGAGAATAACGTATATGGACTTTAGGAAATGAACAAAACTAAAGAACAAAGCTATATTCAGAATTCGGAAGACAAAAAGTGAATCTACCTAAGACATTATGACCGATGTTGAGCCATGTTCTCTAAGATATGCGACCATAGACTACGATTATTTCTCGAGACTGATCTGGCCACTTTCTTGCAACGAATACCTACTCTCATTCCAATGTTAGCCAATATACATGTGCTAAGATCAGTACCACATGTGTTTGTATTTGAAAATTAGGGTGGAGCGAGGTCGGTAAACTACAGAACAGTCACGGATAGTGGAGAATACATGAAAGATAACTAGTAGTTGAGATTGAGACTTTTTCACTTTTTCTGTAGTGATTTTATTAACAAGACATTTCAACAGCATGGCAACTGTAGAACAATAACTCTTCACAAACTAGATCGCACGAATTGCAACATCAAGTACTTTTTCTAAGGTATGTTAGGATCAAGCCACCTTTTGACTATGCAAGTGAAACTAGTTAAATAGATTCGGGTTAACGAGGAGAAACAATTCACGGATCAAAAATGGGATTAGTCAATAAAACCCAGAAAAAACAATGACGCGTAATCTTAGTACAATTAAGTGTGAAAATACGTCATAACCATTGAAATAAGAACGATATGTAGTTGATGCATTAAAATGAAAGTGTAGAACATACAAGCTTTAAATATTTCTAACCACTGGCTTGAGATGAAGTCCGAATGCTCTGCCTGGATCAGCAGAAACGATGCCACATCTTTTACGTGTTTAGATGACAAAGAAACTTCTGTCAATTTGTGGCGTATCTGATCTCTGAGTAAGGAATTGGAGTCCATCTGGATGCATTCGACAGTTCTTGAAAATCCCGGAGATATCAATGACCTTGAAGAGACTTAAATGGGCAATTTCAAGAAATAAATTCAAAGTTGTCGTATGTAGCTCCGAAAGGTTGTTTTTCTCATATATTATCCGTTGTAAAGAAATTGGGATAATTCCGGTGACCTGATTCTGTCCTGTTTTTCTTGAAGCAAAAGAATCGCGTGGAGCTGTAACCTGGATAGTGGATAAATTGTGACATGCTGGTGTCCTTGCCGTCATATGCTACTGGTATACATAAGAATAAGAACTCTTACAGCTCATCCCAATCAATTGCAAATATAAACTGCATGGTCCATCATATTCTTAGACATTGCAGTCGATGGAAGATAGATAGGCAGGTTGAATCATATCTAGAGATATCACTTAGTAACCAGTCGAGCGACCTTGTCTGAGTAGACTGAAGAACCCTCCAGAGAAAAAATAGTTACTAGCCAAACATTAGTTTGAAGGGAGGTTAAGTGCTGCGGTGAATCCCAACAAAAGAGCTCATTCAAGATATAACGACACGCGAAGTTAACAAAAATGTACCGAGAAGAATTGACACTGCAAAAATAAGCGTCTGTTTATATACATGTCACAATAGTGCCAGTTAATTGACACATGGTTCCTATTTGTTTTATGGCGAAGAGTGAATAATCACTTTTCGTAACACTTAACAGAATTAGGGACTTTAGGTTCAGGTAAAAATTTGGGTTGAGGGAAGAGGTAACATTATCTGTGCGATCTGCTTCATATTCATCTGAGTTAGTTATACTCACATGTTCTTACAACTGTCTACATTTCCTTCAACGTGTAATAGCTTATGTGCCTCGATAAATAGAGGAAGATAAGCCCGGCTAATGTTTCGGCATATAGCAGCCAGAGTAGCTCAAGATGTTAGGGTGCCGTTCTAGAGAAAAGGCTTTATATCCTACGGACAAATGGTGTGAGGCAGGACTACCTTCTAGTTAGCCTCATCTGTTAAATTTGGTGAATTACACAGGCAAAGTCTGATCATAGATACTTTATTCTTCGAGGATAGATACATCTATTTCGATGCTACTAAGGAATCATGAATGGATTCACCTGTCTTCTATTTTTTGATCACTTCTTGTGAAGTCTGTATTCTAAAACCATATACTTGAAGGATGTCTGTGTTGATTAATGTGAATGGCCTCTCTGCAAAAACTATTATTAGTCCAAAAACATCGGTAGAGATAGCAACCGTCGATAGAGTAAATCAAACTGGTACATAGACTGAGATGATTGATGATGAAGTTCGATCATTTGTGACAAGCGGATCAGCATATTTTGGTCAGTCCACAATAACAAGAGGAAATGAGGTAGTGTGGAATAATTTATAATTCCTATTAAGGAAGAGTTAATCGAACTGCCCATATACAATTTCACTTCTGAACAGAGTCAGTTATGTACAAATGGTGATATGGATGTTACCATATATCTTAATTTAAATCTCCAGCAAACTCGATGTTATTTAAGAACCGTCTGCTTCAGCGAGGTTATACAAAACTATAGTCTCCAGATTGTGACTCGCGGTTGTCCTGAAGTATACAACCAAAGATATGTGAACGTATCTAGACAATGCATAATAAAAAGCATCTAGTCTGGAGACTGAATTTATTCTTCATTTCATAATAAAAATTGCTTAAAGACAACTTTTTTGAGGTTGGTATTTGTCCCTCTAGACCGAAGACTATATGTAGGTTGGCGTTTAAAGACCTAAAGCTTTTAGCCTTCTCACGAATGATATCTTCTTTGAAATTGCTACAAGGTTATTTTTGTATGCAGATAATCATAGAATAGCTTTTGATTCCCAGTGTTTAAGGTTTCATCCATATAAGATAGTCTGAGAACAGGTTTCAGTGCGGCATTCCTCTGACTGAGTAGGGTACGCAGTAGTCGAAGTTTAGATATGAAATCGTGATGTGAGAAGTTGGGATCGTATAGTTTGCGCGAGTGTCAGTTAAATAGTGATGATAACTTGATTTTAAACTCGATTTGAGAGCATATTTTTAGGAGGAAAGTGTTGTTCCTCGAATTATTTCCAGAGAACGTTTGCGAAATTTGAGTTATCTGAACACGAGAATTAACTCCAAAGAGACTCTATCTTTACCATTTCGGTGAATGAATAACATTCTGCGTCTTCATAAACTTCCCATACTTACTTACATACGACTGTTACTCTCAATGGAGCGTAGGCCACAGAACAGCGTTCTCCAACCCACTCTGTTCTCGGCCTTCCTTTCTAGTTATATTCCATTATTGTTCATTCTTCTCATATCTGTCTCCATTAGTCGGCGTAATGTGTTCTTTGGTCTTTCTCTTCTCCTTTGACCTTCATGATTCCATGTGAGGACATGCCATGTGACGCAGATGGGTGACTTCCTCAATGTGTGTCCTATCCATCTCCAGCTCCTCTTCCTGATTTCTTCCTCCGCTGGATGGAATCTGGTTCGTTCTCTCTCACAGTACGTTGTTGCTGATAGTGTCTGACCAACGAATCCGAAGTATTTTGCGTAAATAATTGTTAATAAACACTTGTATCTTCTGGATGATGGTTTTTGTAGTTCCCCAGGTTTCCGCCCCACACAGTAGAACTGTCTTGACATTTGTATTAAGCATTCTCATCTTGGTGTTGGTTGACAATTGTTTTGAGTTCCAGATGTTCTTCAGTTGTAAATATGCTGCTCTTGATTTGCCGATCCGCGTCTTCACATCGGTATCAGATCCACTGTGCAAATCAATGATACTGCCCAGATATGTAAAGGTTTCCACATCCTCCAGAGCTTCTCCGTCAAGTAAGATTTGATTGGTGCATGCTATGTTGTATCAGAGAATCTTGGTTTTCCCTTTGTGTATATTGAAACCTATTGCTGCTGAGGCTGAGGCTACACTGGTCGTCTTCCCTTGCATTTGTTGTTGCGTGTGTGATAGAAGAACCAGGTCATCTGAGAAGTCTAAATCGTCAAGCTGCATCCTGCCTGTCCATTGTATCTCGTGCTTCCCTCCAGATGCTGACGTCTTCATGATCCAGTCGATGACCAGGAGAAAGAGAAAGGGTGAGGGTAAGCAACCTTGCCTAACACCGGTCTTTACCTCGAATCAGTTGGTGAGTTGTCCTCCATGAGCGATTTGGCAGTTTAATCCATCATGGGAGTTCCGTATGATATTGACTATCTTCTCAGGCAAACACTCCGTAGTGTCAAAGAAGCCTCCACAGTGTTGTCCTGTCCACGCTATCAAATGCTTTCTCGTTGTTAATGAAGTTGATGTAGAGTGATGAATTCCATTCAACTGATTGTTCTACAATGATCCGTAGAGTTGCGATTCAGTTTGTACACAAAATATAATTTCCTGAAAAAAATTTCAACATGTAAATTAGTTTCTATGCGTGACTTTGTTTATTCTCAGACTCGGAAGTTTTCCGAAATGTTTTTCATGTCAGATGATTCTGGGCTCGGGAAACTGCAGGGTTTCTGCAATTTCGAGGTTTTTTATGCTTATTATGTTAACAGCACCAATCAGGGTTCTGTCTCTTGTGATCTAGAGACAGATCGTTTTCATGAGGAACTCCTTCGTAGAGTCTGGGATCGTCTATGGTCATGACGAATACTAAGGTAACGTGTCAGATTATAACAGAGCCCTGAGAATTCATTTCATGTCGTTTGAGGATTTTCTTTGACTGAGTAGACCTCGGAGTTTGAAGTTCTGGTGACCTACAGAATTCGGTCAGCAGATGAAGCCAGTTCATCTGCAGCGTTGTTTTATGATGAGACAAGGACTGCCTGCACCCATTGTGAAACCTTAGACAGGAGAGACTGTCTAAACAGATCTTGGAGAAAGGTCCGTTAACCAATGACCTCCCTCATCTGTAGCAACTTTTCTGTTACTGGACCACGTTATAGTTAATTGTTGTTGAACAGTTGGTCTAATCGTTGTCGATTGGTTAGATCTCCATGCTCAAGAATAGCAGTTTTCAAGGTTTCATAAGGTTACGAGACATCACTAGTAAACATACTAGGTGTGACGTACTTATTGAAATCATACGGTGGTGCCTTCACTACTTTGAAGAAATGTGTACATGGGTCTGTCACGCCGTGGTCGTGGAAGTCAGCTTCTGTGTAGCTGCACCAGGCTTCGAAGTCGTCAGCCCAAAATCGTATTAGCTGAAATGAAGGAGCAAAAGAGTCTTGATGTTAAATAACTTAGGGGTCTGTTCGGCCATGATGAATATAAAGTATAGCACTAAACGAGAAAAAAGTATCCAAAAATATTAAAAATATCAAAATATTCAAAAATAAAGTAAACAAATGATATATAAAGTTCCAAAAAGGAATATGCCTACAGATTCCGAAATGGTGTACCAGATCACGTTAGAATCACTACTAAAGATACCACAAATATTCAGAGTTTAACAATACCTTAACCAGAAACACCTTTTATGGTCGAAGTGTGCCAGTCCAGTCAAATAAGAAGTCGGGAATGAAGGATTTCGAAGATATATTTGATAGGCTATTAATATATCGGCAAGTGACTAATCTAAACTGGCTAGCTGCTGTAGGAGATGTGTAGCACGGCGTACCTGCTCGTGATCTGGTGCAGATTCGTGACCAAGCGCCTTCAGCCAGGTGAGTCCAGTAAAGTTAGTGCGGTTAGCATCAAATGTCAAAGACTTTCAGAGGGGATTTATTTACCGCTACACATCGAAGTTAAACTGAGCGATAACCACCTAGCCTGATTGACCATATTCCAATGACTATGTTATTGTAATTGCCTAGCGTCCTCAAAGAAGAGATGAAAGCTTACCAGAATGGTTGACTGTTCAAGAAAAAGATGTAAGAAGTACAGAGTTTGACCAATACTGAATGAGCTAAGCCATATCGGGATTGATCAATTCTGAAGTCTAGGAAACAGTTCGACGTCCAGTGACCTTCCTTTCTAGATAGAGTTGTACTAAACTTCATGAATAATTTGACTAGAGTTAAGTGATATTTTTCAGGCTCTATATACAAAAATTTGTCATTTCGTTCAATCATAACGACGGCAGGTTTAGTCCTTATAAATAAGCTGTATAACTAACTATTCGGTGGGATTATAACCATACGAGGAGGGGTTTCTGGACCAAGTCAAGCATGGATGTGGTAAGTCTGATCTCAGTATCTACTCAATTTTCAGAAAATTCTGCTATGTTAGGATGATAACATGTTTCAGACACGCAAGCTCTCTCGATCAATCACAGAAAAAAGCATTTATATCAATTCACTGGAAAGATAGATAAATTTGAGTTAATTCATTCCGTTCTGAGAGTACTGATTAACTAATCTCGTTAAACATTTTTTACTGGGATGGTGGGGATAATTTGAAGCTCATGTGTCGCTCAATTTCGTGAATTAGTTGAAGTTAGACATGAACACCGTTGAATTCTGGTCGTCTGAGTGGCCTAGAGGTCAAACGTTTGCGTGCGAGACCTATACGTCCTGGATTCGAATCTCACAATCGGGGACGCGCACTGCTGAGGAGTCCCACAATAGGATGAAAACGGCCTTCCAGTGCTTTTTCAGGTTTCCCATGATGATCTAGCTTCAATTGACGAATGATCTCAACTAATAAAATAAATATAATATCCACACAATAAAACCCTTTGAATATGAAAATGTATTCAGTCTATACATTTACAGATTTTCATTCATAAATGAATTATTAACTGCATAACTACACCAGTTATTGATTTTATTAGAGGCAACTACAATCCAATTTAAAGGATTCAGCACGTCATTTTCCAAGAAAATATTATATCATACAATCTATGTATCAGTAATTCATCTATGTTGCATCCATTAGAAGTAATTGCAGAAATTTAGACCACTACTACCATTCACTTAGTATTGTTTGTTTGAATCTTCCCATTGATGTTTAGGACTGCAACTAGTCAGTTTCTTATTGGCATATGTTCATACTGTGCGTATTGCCTCGATATAGCCTTAATTCGATTCCCAGAGTGAACATCAACTGTGAGATGCAGGTACATCCAGCTGACAAGTCCTAAATAAAACAAAACGCGCGTCAAACTGGATTCCACTGCTAGCCATTATCCATCTTTGTTTATAATACTACTACTATTGTTGTGAACAAGAACACGAGTAGGGACAATCGAATGTATTTGGGTACAAATTACAGACTATCTCACTAAATTCTGATAACCATACAATAAACCGTTAAGTTTCAAAATAACAGTCGATTGTGTCAATCTTCACTGTTTCTTCTGCAGATATATCAATCCATCTTCTCAGATTTCATTATTCATGCATTTTCATACCGATTGTGCTTCATTCCTGTTCGTTTCTTATCGATCTTCTGTCAATATATATTCTATGTCTGACTATCATCATATACTACTTATATGGATATAAATAGCCTACACCACACTAGTACTACTACTAATAATAATAGAAGTGATGATAATACTAATAATAGTAGTAATAATACTACTATTACTAGTACTACTACGACTACGAATAATAATAACGGTGATAATACTACTACTATTACTACTAATACTACTACTACTACTCATTATTATCACTATTATTATCATTATTATTATTATTAAAGTATAGAACATTTAAGTATGCATGATATTATTATACTAATTATGTCTCTTTCTTTTAGTATTACGAAATAGGGTTTATAAAATGAGTAATTAGGAATGTGAAAAATAAAAACATTGTGAATATGAGATTTTTAATTTTAGAAGAAAAAAAGTGTTTTCTTACATAACGAGTATTCATACTTGGATATTGTAAAATGTTTGCTCTGAACCATTTCATCATCATCATCATCATATCAAGTGACTGATTTTTTGAAAGTTATAAAGTTATATCTCGATAAGAATTAGGAATGGTAACTGTTGGTCAACCAAGGTGCTTGGTACCTGTGTGGTTGCGTCACAGGATTGAGCTGTACTAATCGAATTGTAGCATTGAGGCACATAAAGTGTATGGTTCTCTTATGAGGCGGGATTGAGCTGTACTGTTTGGGTTGTCACGTGAAAGTTTGGATGGTGTTTGGTTCTCCTGAAAATCAATGCAAAATAACCTTGGCTCACAAGGGTATAGTATATAACTAAACTAATAATAATATAACTGTTGAAATATATTTATAGATCAATACAACACATATATTGCGAAATTTGAGTTATCTGAACACGAGAATTAACTCCAAAGAGACTCTGTCTTTACCATTTCGGTGAATGAATAACATTCTGCGTCTTCATAAACTTCCCATACTTACTTACATACGACTGTTACTCTCAATGGAGCGTAGGCCACAGAACAGCATTCTCCAACCCACTCTGTCCTGCCACTTCCTTTCTAGATCTATCCAACTTTTGTTCATTCTTCTCATATCTGTTTCCATTAGTCGGCATAATGTGTTATTTAGTTTTCCTCTTAGCCCCTTCTGATAATATATTTCGACCAAACTGATCATACATTGTTATAACTTGTAGCCGAGTGGATGCCCAGTTAATGTATGACGTAATAAGACCGCCAATCAGAAAGCAGCGAATTATCAATTGGAATAGTGACACACGAAACCGTATGAGCAGTCTAGAATATTTATCGGTCCTGCTTCTGCCTACCTTAGCCAGGGAAGTCCAGAACAGCCTCTACTGTATGAATCATTATATTTCAGATATACTCAGTTTCCATACCAATCAAACTGACCACATCGTACCATAAAATAGAAAATAACATTTGTACAAGATTCAGCCAAATGTGGCTGTGAATATGGGAGGAACAATAATTAATAGACTAGGGATAATTCAACAATGATAAATCGTATAACAATAGTTTATAGTTCAAAATAAAGCTTATAATAAGAGGAACATGAATATGAATAGTTTAGTTACTTAACAATTATACAATAGGAAATATACATATCATATTGGTTTGTAAATAGTTCTCAAAGTTACCATTCATAATTCTCTTTGGGAAACAACATACATTTTTCATGTCCGCATTATGATGCACAATTTAATAGGGTGACAGGTCAGACAAATTCACATTGACCATGACATTGACATATTCAAATCTATTATGATTTTGTTTATACTAAAAATCTATTCTTCATTGTTTCCTTTGTACTATTTGATGTTGTGTTAATGCAATTCGATTATTTGTTTACTCTGAAGAAGTGCCTTACATTAAGTTACGAAACATTAGAAATACAATTTTTCTACTCATTCGGATGTAATAAAAAACATACTTAATATTAATTGACTGAAATAAAAACTTATAAAGTTCTCACATTACTAAAACATTTTATATATTCAGACTAGTATAGGTCTTGTTATATCCTGGTGAAGACATAAGTACGGGTAATTTCTGAGACCTATTAATGGACTATTATTCTATATATATACTTATTGTACAACTACTGAGTAATTAGATTGTATATATCTATATTCATCTTACTACAAGCTTCATTTTGACCTATGGATTAATATTATAAGATTTACTGTCCCTAAATTATATTCAGTTTATTGATTACTGTATCCCATGTTCACAGCCACATTTGGCTTGATCTTGTAGTACAAATATTATTTTCTATTTTATGGTGTGATGTGGTCTGTCTGTCTGATATATAAACCGAGTATGCTTGAAATAAATGATCCGCATAATAGAAAAGTCAATTGGTGTTCTGGATTCAATTGGAAGAGTTAGGCAGACAAAGGACAAATAAGGACGCTAGATTACTCATACTGATCGAACGTCATTGATTTTTCACAATGTTAAGGTCGGAAAAGTCGTATTTCCATTGGTGGATAATTCACGTAATAGAAGTTGGTCAAATTCCTTAAATAAATAAAATTTGGCAAACAATTAGACAAACAGAAAACAGAAGAGAGATCGATTTATTATAATAATAATCATTTTAAATATTATTATAACTTACGGTTTTGTACCTAATAAAGCATAAAACCCGTAAGAGTAGTTCGGAATCTCCATAGACCCTACTCTCTGCCTAGCTCCCTACATGTTCAGTCCATAACACCAATCTCAGCCTCCACAATATCAATCATGTAATTCAAATATACTGGGCTTATATACAAATCAAACAGATAACAGCACAACATAAAATAGACAATAACATTTGTACAAGATTCAGCTAAATGTGCCTGTGAATAGGGGGAACAGAAATTAATAGACTGGGTATAATTCAAGAATGGTAAATCGGATAATAATAGTCTATAGGTCAAAATAAAGCTTTTAATAAGAAGAACATGAATATGTATAGTTAAGCTACTTAATAATTATACAATAAGAATATATGCATCGTATTGATCTATAAATAGATTTCAACAGTTATATTATATACCCTTGTGAGCCAAGGTAATTTTGCATTGATTTTCAGGAGAACCAGACACCATCCAGGCTTTCACGTGACAACCCAAACAGTACAGCTCAATCCCGCCTCATTAGAGAACCATACACTTTATGTGCCTCAATGCTACAATTCGATTAGTACAGCTCAATCCTGTGACGCAACCACACAGGTACCAAGCACCTTGGTTGACCAACAGTTACCATTCCTAATTCTTATCGAGATATAACTTTATAACTTTCAAAAAATCAGTCACTTGATATGATGATGATGATGATGATGATGAAATGGTTTAGAGCAAACATTTTACAATATCCAAGTATGAATACTCGTTATGTAAGAAAACACTTTTTTTCTTCTAAAATTAAAAATCACATATTCACAATGTTTTTGTTTTTCACATTCCTAATTACTCATTTTATAAACCCTATTTCGTAATACTAAAAGAAAGAGACATAATTAGTATAATAATATCATGCATACTTAAATGTTCTATATTTTAATAATAATAATAATGATAATAATAATAAGTAGTAATAGTAGTAGTAGAGTCGTAATGGTAGTATCAATATTACTATTATTGTTATTCGTAATAGTGGTATTAATAGTAATAATAGTATTATTGTAGTGAACAAGAACACAAGTGGGGACAATCGAAATGTATTTAGACACAAATTACAGACTATCTCAATAAAATCTAGTAACCATACAGCAAACACTTAATCTCAATCTTCACTGTTTATTTTGTAAATATCAATCCATCTTCTCTAATTTCATTGTTCATGCATTTTCATAACGATTGTGCTTCATTCCTGTTCGTTTCTTATCGATCTTCTGCCAAAATACATTCTATGTCTGACTATCACCATATACTACTTATATGGATATAAGTAGACCACACTACATTATTATTACTATTATTATCATTATTATTACTATTATTATTATTAGTGGTAGTGTGGTGTAGGCTATTTATATCTCTATAAGTAGTATATGGTAACAGTCAGATATAGAATGTATTTTGGCAGAAGATCGATAAGGAAGGAACTGAAATGAAGCACAATCGTTATGAAAATGCTTGAACATTGAAATTAGAGAAGATGGATTGATATTTACAAAAGAAACAGTGAAGATTGAGATTAAGTGTTTGCTGTATGGTTGCTAGATTTTACTAAGATAGTCTGTAATTTGCACCCAAATACATTCGATTGTCCCTACTTGTGTTCTTGTTCACAACAATAGTAGTAGTATTATAAACAAAGATGGATAATGGCTAACAGTGGAATCCAGTTTGACGCGCGTTTTGTTTTATTTAGGACTTGTCAGCTGGATGTACCTGCATCTCACAGTTGATGTTCACTCTGGGAATCGAATTAAGTTTATATACGCACAGTATGGACCTCGTTCTTTCTTTGATAATGACTTTCGCTTCACAATACATTTTGTTTGATGACTGATTTAAGCCTTTGTTTCAGTAAAAGTTTATTTGAATCATCTGTAAATGTTATGACATATGTATTTTGTTAAACATGTTTTGGCAAGTATGAATGTTGAATGTCCGAATACTTGCATAAAATACACTGTTAAGGGATTTTAGTATTTTATCGATCAAATGCAAAAAAACTAATAAGTTAACAGTGTTCTTTGTGAGACAGATACTTACTGAAGACAATTGAAGATGATCATGAAATATCATGGATTGTTTGAAGTTAGACAACAACACTGTTAGATGTTGACTAAGTGGTCTAGTTACTAAGCGTTTGAACATGAGATTGAAAGTCTAACGTTGGCTTTATATATACGAAGTTGTGGATGTGCATTTTAATTAAAGTTAAATAGTAATTCCAATGGATAGAATAATCTGATTGAAAATTTGACTAATTTAAAACAATGTAGATGTAGAACGTTTTTGAATGGAATTAGATTTTCAGTATAGAGTAACGGAATTTATTGAGTTTTATCGAGATCACGAACAGAACAGTGTTAGACTACCAATGGAAACCTAAAAACACTGAACAGCAGCCTTATCCTAGCATGAGACTTCTTATCAATGCACATTCACAACTCCGTATGTAAAAATCAAACGCAAAACCCTGAGTGTCACACCCAAACGCTTAGTATCTAGACCACTTAGTCAACATCCAACAGTGTTAATGTCTAACTTTAATCAATCTACTATATTTCACGACCATCTCCCATTGTTTTTCGGTAGATAACTAACTCACAACCAACATGGTTGAGCACCATCTCACGATTTCAATAAAGTTAGATTTATCATCAGTTGTTAATTTGATTGTGTTATATTTCGAACTTAAACTCTTAGTATGTCGCGTAATACTTGAGCACTCGAAAGCTAGAACCTTCTCAAGTCGCAAAATGAGAAGACAGAATACTAGTAAGCAGAAATGTTATTCCAAACAATGTCAAATATATTACAAAATCTCATATATCTATAGTTTTTGGCTGAAAGTAAATAAATCATTTCTGACAGCAAATAGGTATATAGGGGGTCCTTCTTATCCATCCAATGAGGAAGCTACATGTCGACATTCTAGAATTTTCCTTTAGCGGTGATTGGATGGAATGTCTTCGGCTCTTTCTGGGCTTCTTGAGGCTTCCTTAAGTTTGCCAACGAGCCATCCTTACAGATTGAAATATTGCAGTACACTAAAATAATTCTAACAAAACAGTACAAACTAAATAATACTAAAGTTATTCTGTAAGAACAATCATTATCTAAAGTGATTTATAAACAAAATTTCACTGTCATTTACCACTTAGACTCATTAATTACTCACACTTATGTTAAGTACTATATGCTTGTTTCATTGAATACATGAATTACATATTACAACTTAATGTAAACACTTCATAGAGGTACACGAATATTAGAAATTCAATGAATATGAAACACTACTATATGTGTATATAGTTGAATTTCATTGTTTACATAACGAACTAACTTTAGTTGGATAATAATTTAAATAGTTGAAAGCGTGAGTCGATTGAAGCTAGACCACCATCGAAAACCTGGAAGCATTGGACGGCCGTTTCGTCCTATTGTGGAACTCCTCAGCAGTGCACATCCATGACCTCGCCTCGCGAGATTTGAACCCAGGACCTACCAGTGTCATGCCAGAGCACTTAACCGATAGACCACTGAGTCGGCAGCCTGGAGTTCTAGTGAGAAGCAGTGACCAGTGGAGTTCAACCAAGTCTGTTTGTAGAGATATCAACTCACTGAAGACAATTGGTGAACGGTTGCTCAACTTCGTGGATTGGTTGAAGTTAGACATTAACGCCGTTGGATGCCGGCTCAATGGTCTAGTGGTAAAGCACTCGTGCGCGAGGCTGGTAGGTTCTGGGTTCGAATCTCGCGAGGCAGGATCGTGGATGCGCACTGCTGAGTAGTCCCACAATAGGGCGAAACGGCCATCCAGTGCTTCCAGGTTTTCCTTACTGGTCTAGGTTCAATCGACTCACACTTTCAACTATGAAAATACTAAATCTTCACAAAACACCGTTTGGTAATAATTTAAAACCAGGAAGTTCTAGTTAGCTGTTTTATGACTCCTCATAAGCGAAGTATCAGGACCCTACAAAGGATCATGTCTAAATCCTTTAGAGCTCATTATGAGTTCTTAATATTTAGATCATTATGTCGTTGTCCAATGGTTTATAATTCTAAAATCAATCACTTTGAGATAATAAGCAATCACTTTCCATTATAATCTGTGACTGACTGCCTTTCAATCAATATCATCACGGCTTTTCATATGAACCTTTGGAATAACATTTCGAGATTATCTATCAGTGAGCACATGGTTGTTATTACTGTAGAAGGTTTATGAAAATTTTTGAATTTCATGGCATACGTCATGAATTAACTTGATTTATGAGATCATTGGAAATCAGGAATTACTGTTCAGCTTTTTTCGTTCTGTGATAAGACATCTTGGAAATGAACAATGACGACCACATCTCAAAAAATAAATAAGATGTTATTGGTAATTAATTGATGTAAGGATTACAGTTTTAGTAGCGGTAAGTTTCAACCTGAATATCTCTCTAGTAAAATTCTTAACTGTGACACTGGATGACCCAAGTATGCATTCCAAAGGGATTGTAAGTTGTTCTAAGATTGGAAATATACTATGTTGACAAATGCCAATCCTCATAAGCAACATAGGTTTAGGGTTCTCTCTCAAGTAACTTTAAACATATAATGCCAACAACCTATAATGAGTATTTGATATACTTATGAGAAGATTATGATCGTTTCTGAAAAACGTCATTTCTAACGTCATCAATTTAATCAATCATTTTTCTTGTTTTCACCTCACCACCTCTCAAAAATACTAAAGATTACGTGAAGTTTGGTTAATCTAGCATTTCAAACATATTCAAGAAGGTATATAATAAAGTTATGGTTTGCTTGGATTACAAACTGATATATATCAACCGATTGAGAACCATAAAGGGCTAGACAGCTTCATTTACCCGTTATGTAATCTCTTCTGAATGCTTGTCAACATCTTCACATAGCTATAACTCCAAATTCTTGAGGGTGAGAGAGTTACTCACTAATATTAATAAATGATTATCATATCATACTGCAAACAGACTGAAAATGAAAATGTGTACAGATGGATTATCAAACACCAGTGAACAAATTATGTATTTGCTGAACCACTAAAGTTACCTGAGTCCGAGACCTGCTTTCTTAGGTGGACACTATTGACGGGTCCCATACACGTTTGATGCAATTAATCAATGCTCTCTAAATTTCAGTGGCTTCCGTAGTCCATACAACCTGATAGAGAAGGCCACTGTCTACTTCAACTTTATTGAACAAGTTGTTAGTTTATCAGCAGTTTAATTGAATTGCTGATTAGTACCAAACAGCATGAAACCTAGGTCTTTTAATTTGTGCCGACCACCTACAATCCTCAAGTATAAATACTAACTTAAGTACAGCAAATACTTATTTACTTAAGCCTGTTAACTCTTGTGGAAAAGCATAGGCCGACCATCACAATTCTCAAACCAACTCTATCCTCCACTCTCCTCCACAGCTCTTCTCAACTCCCGTTCATTCTTCTGATACCTGCCTGCGATTCCCAACTCAATATGTTCTTCGATTTACCAATTTGATGATTTCCGTAATCAGTATCCTATCCACCTCCAACATGGTTTCTCGATTATCTGTTCAGTTGTAAGTTAGTTTGTTTTATGGTATAGTAGGTTGTTGCTGATCGTATTTCGTCAACGAATATTAAGTATTTTGTGTAGACAATTGTTAATACATACTTGTACATGTTTGATAATTGCTTGAGTAGTTCTTCATGTTTCAACTTCATAGAATAGAACTGTTCTATTTTTTACATTTGTATTGACTTCATTCATTAGTGCAAAAAAGATCATGTTTTTAAGCAAATATAAACTAGATTCACTTGGTATTGTTTGTTTGAATCTTCTCATAGATGTTTAGGACTGCAATTGATCAATGTTTTATCGGCGTATGTGCATACTGTGCATATTGTCTCGATATAGCCTTAATTCACAAGCATTATAAGCAATGATGGATAACGTGATGGCGTTTGAAGCGAAGACACTGAGTTCGAGTCCCAGAGTGAACATCAACTCTGAGATGCGGGTACATCCAGCTGACGAGTCCCAAATAGGACGAAACGCACGTCCTTGATTCCACTGCTAGCCACTATCCATCTTTGCTTACAATGCACCAAAATGGTTGCAGAAACATAGAATTAAATGACTCGATAAGAGTAGAGGATAAACATCCATCATCCTCTATTGAATTTGAAGTAAAATCCAACGTTCTGTCTAGCAATCTGATCCAAACTTTTTCAAGGAATCTATAATCAAACATCAAAATTATCGAATATAAACTATGATAAACGATTTAATTAGTATTGTTTATTTGAATCTTCCTATTGATGTTTTTAGGACTGCAACTGGTCAGTCTCTTATTGGCATATGTGCATACTGTGCGTATTGTCTCGATATAACCTAAATTCACAAACATTGTAAGCAAAGATAGATAGTGGCTAGCAGTGGAATCCAGTTTGACACGCGTTTCGTCCTATTTGGAACTAGTCAAAGAGACTGACCAGTTGCAGTCTATAACACATCAATTAGAAGATTCAAATAAACAATACTAAATGAATTTAATCTTTAATAGAGATAATTAATCGATAAATAATCGATAAGGAATTTTTAAATCAATTCTTTCAATAAATAAATCAATAAGTTTGTCATAGTAACAATTAAATATCATTTTTAATTACTTTCATAAACAAAAAAACCCTTTTTTTAAAAAAAAAATGAAAAAAAAATTTGAAACGTCATTTTGTTTATTTATTTTGTATAATGTTTTTTTTATTTTTAGTGTAAAATTAAAAAAAAAACAAACAAAAAAAATACAAAAAACTGTTTATCATTAACAATTTTGATTGACAATAAAAAAAAAAATTTTTTTGTTTTTTTGTTATTTATATACATAAAGTTTTTTTATTCATAGATCTATTTAACATTAAAATGGAAATAATTAAATAGATTCCTTGTATAATTGCAAATAGAAAACATAATGTAATGAATACAATGATATATTGTTGAATATAATCAGTGAATACTTTTGTACAACCCTATGGGGGAAAAAGTTTTGGGAAAGGAAAAATAAAAATAATAAAAAAAAATAAGATTAGGTAAGTTATGAAGTATGTAAATAGGAATTAAAGTTTTGTTTCAAAAAAAAAAAGATGCCGGCTTACTGGTCTATCGGTTAAGTACTTTGGCGCGAGACTGATAGATCCTAAAGTACGAATCTCGAGAATGTGGGATCGTGGATTCGCACTGATGAGGAGTCTCATAGTAGGACGAAATGGCCATCCAGTGCTTCTAAGTTTTACATGGTGATCTAGCTTCAATTGACTAATGATTTCAACTATTAAAAATACTGAAATCTCCACAAAACCCTTTCTGATTACTATTCATTTAAACAGTAAGGTGATATTATTGATAAACAAGGTGGATTGAATATAGAAATAAAGGTGTGGTTCGACAAAACAAGAGTAGCGTATTTACAATTGAAGAGCATCTGGAACTCAAAACAATTTTCAACCAACACAAAGATCAAAATTTTCAATACAAATGTCAAGACAGTTCTACGGTATGGGGTGGGAACTTGGAGAACTACGAAAACCATCATCGAGAAGATACAGGTGTATATTAACAATTGTCTACCCAAGATATTTCGAATCCATTGGTCAGACACTATCAGCAACAACCTACTGTGGAAGAGGACAAACCAGATTCCATCTAGCGGAGGAAGAAATCAGGAAGAAGCGCTGGAAGTGGATAGGACACAGTTTGAGAAAATCACCAAACTGCGTCACAAGGCATGCCCTCACATGGAATCCTGAAGGCCAAAGAGCACATTACGTCGAGAAATGGAGACAGACATGAGAAGAATGAGCAAAAACTGAATGGAACTAAGAAGGAAGGCTCGACACATAGTAGGTTGGAGAATGCTGATCGACGACCTATACTCCATTGAGAGTAACAGGCGTAAGTAATTTGAATTTTAAGTAGAATACCGTTGAAAACAAAGGAATCACTGGTCAGCTATTTCATTCTAGTATGGGACTCCTACCTAAGACCAAGTTTTAATTAAGACTACAAAGTATTATAGCTTTCGCAAACGCTTCCAAACTAATCGATAAACTAAATATTTCCAAATTTGAACTTCATAGTTTGGTGTTCTTGATGCAATGATATCTCAGTGTGTTAGTCCAGCTCAATGGAAAATATTAACAGTAATCAAATTGTACTTTATTTGACTAACTAACAATAATCTAAATTCACTTCATTCATATGTATTCACGATTAAGCAAGTTTATAGGGAACTTTTAGTGAGTAGTTTTATGATTGAGCACATTGAAATCAATCCAATTTATCAATCAATCAGGAAAATTATGCAGAAACATAGGAACAAAAATCAAATCAATGGGAGATACAAACAAAACAAAGAAATACACAACCAAAGATTTAAGGTCAACAAGAACCAATCAACACTGAGGTGTACAGAACAGGTTGTGAACCACATGTGGAGAAATTCAAACACTTCACTTCTACCCAAAGTTCGTGCTGATGATGTCGTGTTCAGAAGGACAATGATAGCTCCACGACCAAACCATCCAGCTCAGAGAAAAAAACACTCATCAAAATGATTGAGCAATGAATAACAATATTACAGTTTATAATACAGTATGTTGAGCAATTGTAGATAACTTTGAAAATTCTCTAAATAACGATTTTCTGCAATCATAACAAGATAGAGATCTAGCCTACATTTAATGTGGTCATTTTGGATAAAACATGATTATCAATTTAACCAAACATTCACATTTTACCGCTAATTATATTAATTATTATATGAGTATCAAGCAAAATGATTACACTGGATGAACAGAAGGAACTTGTTCATCTTAGATTTCGTAAACATATTACGAAAGGTGACCTCTTAAAACGCATTCATCAGTATGTTTAAACATCTAAACGAAAAAAACGTCAAGTAATCAAGTAGATATCATGAAACCATTCAAGTCTATGATGTTTTTAACTTTGCAGCTATCAAATGTCCGACAGTGAATTTTTTAGATTTTCAACTTGAACTAGCTGCCACGTTTTCTTATGACTTCATAACATGAAGCTTGTTTGATTATATTCTAAAGTTGAATTCATGAGTCAACTGAATCCAGATCACTCTGGAAAACCTGCAAGCACTGGACGGCCGTTTCATCCTATTATGGGACTCCTCAGCAGTGCGCATCCACGATCCCTCACTCGCGAGATTCGAACTCAGGACCTATCAGTCTCGTGTGCGAGCGCTTAATCTTTAGATCACTAAGCCGGCATCTAACAATGTCATTGTGTAACTTCAAATAATCCACGAAATTGAGTGACACATCCACCATTGTCTTCACCAAGTTACTATCTCACAAGAGACCCGATTGAACTCCATTGGTCACTGCTTCTCACTAGAACTCAAGGAAATACCTCTTGAAACCAGTCACTAGTAAGTCACACAATAAAACTAAACGGCAGTTCAGTGCTTCAAGGTTTTTCATGGTGGTCTAGCTTCAATTGACTCATGATATCAACTATATAAAATCACTAAAATCTCCAAAAAAATCCCTTCTGACAACGATCATACGCTCACTAGTGACTGGCTTCATGAAGTATTTCCTGGAATTCTAGTGAGAAGCAGTAACCAGTGGAGTTCAACTAGGTCTGTTGGGAGATATCAACTCACTAAAGACAATGGTGGATGTATCGCTCAATTACATGAATCGGTTGAAGTTAGACATTAACAACATTGAATGCCCGCTCAGAGTTCGCACGCAAGACCGATAGTTTCTTGGTTCGAATCTCACGAGGCGGGATCGTGGATGGGCACTGATGAGGAGGCCCACACTTAGATGAAAAGGCCATCCAGTGCTTCAAGATTTTTCATGGTGATCTAGCTTCAATTAACTCATGATATCAACTATATAAAACTACTAAAATCTCCACAAAAACCCCCTTCTGATAATGTATCTTCAATTTAACTAATTAAGAAATAATCTATAATAACTTACTCTTGCATAAACTAAATAACCAACCATACAAGAGAATGGTATATTCATACCATTTTTTCTATAATCAAAATAAGATTCAGCTCCACAACATTTAAACTATCAAACCAAAATAAAGAAAAGGAAATATGATCCGAATTATTGTAAATATACGAAAAAAAAGGTATTTCAATAATGCAATGAGAAGACCAATGTTATGATAACCTTGATTGTGATAACCTTGATTATAGATTCCTTGAAGATGCTTGGATCAGATTGTCTGACGAAACGTTGAATTTTTACTTCAAATTCACTTCGCTAAGATTTTTACAAATATATATTCTTCCTATTGAATGTCGTCTTACATCAACATGGCGCCCAAATACTGTGATACGATTCGCTCTAATTTAGACGAAAGTTCTTATATAAACAATTTAGTGTTTATTTAGAATCATCCGTTTAAAGGATAACTCGCTGGAATTCAAGATGAAAAATATTGTTTTATCGAGTTTTAATCATAAACATCAACGTTGAGATGTAGATGTATCCATCTGATGAATAACAAGTTGAATGTAATATGGATTCTGAGATTACATCGTTTATCATAATAAGCAGAGATGGATAGTGGCTAGCAGTGGAATCCAAGACGCAAGTTTCGTCCTGACGAGTCCCAAATAGCACGAAACGTGCGTCCTAGATTCCACTGCTAGCCACTATCTATCTTTGCTTACAATGTTTGTGAATTTAGGCTATATCGAGACAATACGCACAGTATGCACATATGCCAATAAGAGACTGACCAGTTGCAGTCCTAAAAACATCAATAGGAAGATTCAAATAAACAATACTAATTAAATCGTTTATCATAGTTTATATTCGATAATTTTGATGTTTGATTATAGATTCCTTGAAAAAGTTTGGATCAGATTGCTAGACAGAACGTTGGATTTTACTTCAAATTCACTTCACTAAGATATATATTCTTCCTATTTTAATGTCTGATAACCTTTGTCTTCTCATTACATTATTGGAATGTATCGAAAGGGATTGATATTATTGTTAAAAATGATATTTTGATAGTTGAAAGCGTGAGTCAATGGAGGCTAGACCACCATGGAAAACGTAAAGGCACTGGACGGCCGTTTCGTCCTCAGCATCGCGCACTCATGACCCCCCACACTAGCGAGGTTCGAACCCAGGACCTACCGGTCTCGAGCCAGAGCCCTTAGCCGACAGATCACTTAGCCGGCATCCGATGGTGTTAATGTCTAACTTCAACTGATCCACGAAATTGAACAACCGTCCACCAATTGTTTTCAGTGAGTTTCTATCTCACGACAGACGTGGTTTGAACTTCACTGGTCATTGCTTCTCACTAGAACTCCTGGATGTACTTCTCAAATTTAGTCACTAGTGACCATATGATTATATTAATTATCAGAAGAGGTTTTGTTTTCTATTGACTCAAGCTTTCAACTATGAAAATACTAAATCTTCATAAAATCCCCTTCTGATAATTAAAAATGATATTACTTCATTTTGTAAACTATCCATTTCTATTTCGTATTGAGGGTTTTTATAAAACCATTTCACAGCATCTAATAAAGCATTATGAGTCGTTGTATAGAACTATAAGAAATGAAGGGAAAAAAACAAAAAAAAACAACCATTTAGTATTCTTATATGATAATATAATGAAATATAAAGAAAGCCAGAGGGGCCATCTTTGGCGCCTTCGTGATGTTAGTCTGACCGTAAAATGTCGGATCTACAACGCGTCGGTGAGAGCAGTTTTACTCTATCATTGTGAAACCTGGCCTTTCCGAGTTGAGTATGTTAAACGACTCTCTGAGTTCGATCATCGTTATCTCCGAAGGATTGCTGATATCCAGTGGCAACACCATGTTAGTAATGCAGAGGTTCGGCATCGTGTGTTTGGGCGCGGAGACGATAATCCTATTGAAACATTGACTTCGGTGGCTTGAACATATTCTATGAATGTCGTCCCAGAGAATTCCACGTCGTGCATTATTTACCGACTCTGGGACTGGTTGAAAAAAGCGGAGAGGTTGTCAGTGTATGACACGGTGTAGTGGTATGAAAGAAAGCTGCAAAGGGCTAGCTTCTGTTGCTCCTTCATGACTCCCTGGCTGGGGTCCGAGAGATGGTGTAACACAGTGGCTAGAGACGTTATCAGATATGGCTCAGAATAGAAGTCAGTGGCGATCCAGCTGTAACCTTCTTTTACTTTCTTCATAAAGAGTGGCTATAACTTTCCTAACTAAGAGAGTTCTTCTGGTTGTACATTTCAGTTCCTCCCATCATTACTCTTCTCTTTTTTTCATCCTTTTTTTTCTTCCTTTTTATATACGCATCTTCCTCCTTTTTCCTCCCATTCTCATTATTTTGTGTGGCGCATATGTATTTGGTGACCTTTTGTACCAATATGTATGCGTTTAAATAAATAAATATATGATAATATAAATGGTATTGAATGGTAATGGAAACTCACTTGATCATACATAACAGCTGATGTTGTTGCTATAGCAATTTCAATAAGTGTCACAATACACATACTACTAATATGCTAAAATTAGGGGATTAAATACCCCAAAATGATCACCTACCAATAATGCAATTAAATTCATTGGTTTCCATAATCCAATATATCCAATGAATGAAGCTATACAACCATAACAACCAGTAAAGATAATCATTGGAATAAGTACTGGTACTGGAGCTTGTAAAATAGTAGTATATTTTAATAATGTATCATGTGTGATGATACCTAATATAAGTAGTATAATATTAAATAGCTTTTTAAAAAATAATAATAAATCGAATTATACTACTTACAATAAATAAAGTATTCAAGGTAATGAATATTTTTTGCCAAAATTCTTTGGATAATGAAATACACATCATTTGTGTAATACTGAAAAAAACAAACCAAAAAAAAATTTTTTTATCACAGGGGTATTTTTATCAATGAAGTTTTCAATGGAATGATTGATTGATTGATGATTTACAAAAAAAAAATTGGAAAGAAGAAACATGATTCTGATAATGAAGAATTTGCATCGAATCCACATGTCAATCAAATGAATTATTGGATTGATATGTTAAGATTGAAATGAGTAATATATTATTCAAGGAGAAATATAATAACTAATTAAAGCATGAAAGAAGTAGGGTTCTTGATCATCATCATCATCATCATCATCATCATC
>NW_017386009.1:258192-293900 GCF_000237925.1 Schistosoma mansoni | reverse complement strand
CAATTCCATCATCATCATCCAAATCATCTTCATCATCATCATCCAAATCATCATCATCCAAATCATCATCATCATCATCCAAAGCATCATCATCACCATCATTAACATGAAATATATGCTTTCATCTTACCATGTACAATTGTTATTTCTTGTAGAAGAAAGAAGTAATGGTTTACACCTTTTATGTAACATTTATACGTGTTATTGCTTCGAAATCAATATTAATGATGATTGATTGTAAAGAACTTAAACAGGAATGAAAAAAACGTTACATAAACACACACCCATTGAAATTTGATACTTTTTTCAATAGTAGTGTAATGATACATGCATAGATGTGTAGTTAGAGTATGAAATGGAAATCAATTGTTTTAAACATAATAGTATTGTAATTGATAACAAATAGGTCGACTGTGCAACAGTTCGTTCCGTCCAACTTCATGGCAGTGAAACATGGCCGGTAAGAGTAGAGGATATTCGTAGGCTACTAGTATTCGATCAGAGGTGTCTTCGAAGCGTTGTTCGCGTACCCTGGGACCACCGGGTAAGTAATGCAGTTGTTAGGAAACGGGTACTAGGTGAGGATGGCAAATCGATTGATGAAGTAGTAAAACTTCATCAGTTGAGATGGCTGGGACACGTGTTACGTATGCCCAACCACCGACTGCCCAGACGTGTGATGTTTTATGGTGTACGAGTGGGTTGGAAGAAAGCTAGGGGCGGCCAGACCGAAACATGGCACAAATCTATGAAGTCACTGACAATTGGACTGAGCCATGTTGGTAGGTGTAGACTACCTGGTTGGGATTCGCGAGATGATAGCAATCGATGGTTAGAGACCTTGAATGACATGGCTCAAAATCGTTTGCAATGGTGAAGGTGTATCCTTCCTTTGTGTTCTGCCAAATTCTAATCTTCTGAAATCATCATGTTTCTATCTTTTTCTCTTTCCAAGTTTATTTCACTGTATTATACTCCTTCAATAACATCTTTAAACTCTAATCTTTCACATAATGCTTATACTCTTACTACTTCTACCAATATAGGATTTGAATCGACAACTTCATCTCTGTGTTAATGTGGTATGGCAACTCGATCTGGTGTACGTGCGTACTAAGTTCTACGTTGTGACTGACTGACTGATAACAAATAGTGAATTTTTGTACTTCAGTTTTCCAATGTTTTATTTAAATGTCAAGCTATGGAAAACATAATTTGGTACATATTGTAGACCATCAAGTTTATTCAATGTTTATCGGAGGAAAGTATTTAGTTAACGTTTTATTTTAACACTGATAACAATCATTATTGGCTATAATGATTTTCATAAGCGTAATTGTAACAAAAATTACTGAAGTTTGTATTCACTTACTTACTTATTTACACCTGTTACCTCTCGTGGAAAAGCATAGGCCGACCATCACAATTCTCAAACCAACTCTATCCTCCACTTTCCTTCACAGTTCTTCTCAACTCCCATTCATTCTTTTGATACCTGCCTCCGATTCCCGACTCAATACGTTCTTCGATTTACTACTTTTCTTCTGGCCTTCAGATTTAGAATTTAAGGATTACCTCATGATGCGGTTGGATGATTTCCGTAACGTGTATCCTATTCATCTCCATCATATTTTCTAGTTTATCTGTTCAGTTGTAAGTTTGTTTGCTTTGTAGTATAGTAGGTTGTTACTGATTGTGAATCTAATTCTTAGCAAATGATACTCATTTGTCCTTCAGGTCATTTTGATTATCATAGAGTGACCTCGTTTAGCCATTTGCGATTGACTTACTAAATCGAAAATTTTGAATGGTATTGGCTGACAGTTGTTTTGAGTTCCATATTTTCTTCAATTGTAGGAATACCACCCTTCTTTTACCGACTTTTGCCTTTATACCTGCATCAGATCCTCCTTTATTATCGATGATGCTGCTCAGAACTTGAAAATTTCTCTTCTCTTGTTCGAGTGTTGTTAATTTATGTCTTCTTGTTCCTCCTTTCTTAAAGCTTGTGCTGGGTTTCGATAGACATTCATTCTTTATGGTGATGCTTCTTGCAGTCCAGCACTTTCTCATACGTTAAAGTTATGGCGTATTTGATCTTTTTCCAGTTGCTCTGAAAAGTAGTTTCCTCTTCTTTGAGTAGATCCTATAAGGCTAGGAACCTGTTGTTGATAGTTAATTTGAATTCAGTGAGTTTGTTAGAATCTCAAAGGAAGGCTGTATTAAGCTTTGGTATTGCTGTTTCTCGTTTTTCCAGTGTTTCTTTGGCTTCCGCAACTATCAGGTATATGGCTATCTGAAACTACATCGGCTCCTCTCCCGGTTCTCACGTCTTCTATCTACCTTCTGGATTTTTGTTGGTGATGCTAATGTGATCGATCTGGTTCTCCGAGATGTGATCCGTTGATAATCACGTAGCTTTGTGTGGGAATATTGTGCCACACACCTTTTGCCAACATCTTGTTGAATGCACATCAGTTTTCAAATCTCCAACCATTCTTGTTTATTACTGCAGGTCCATTTCGCCACATGTTATCTTGATTCACAGTGCTGTCCACTCCAGCTTCGATATTTCGGTTACTCATCAGGATGGATAGGTCTTTTCTTTGACATTTCTCTACAATTGACCATACCCTCTCGTAAAACTAACCTCTTTTGTCCTTTTCACTTTCATTGGTGCGTGTATAGCACTGGATAACACTGTTTGTGATTCCTTGCTTCTTTGTTTTGAGCAATGTGATTCTAGGTCCATGTAACTGTTATATCCCGAAGGGAATTATGAATGGTGACTTTTGAGAACTATTTATGGACCAATATGATATGTATATTTCGTACTGTATAGTTGTTAAGTTACATAAGTATTCATATTAATATTCTCTTCATTATTCACAGCCACATTTGACTGAGTCTTGTACAAATGTTATTTTCTATTTTATGGTAGGATGGGGTCTGTTTGATTGGTATATAAATCTAGTATGTTTGAAATATGATTATTCATATTGCAGAAGCTATTATTGGTGTTCTGGATTTAAATGACTGGGCTAGGCAAATAGCAGCACCGACAGGTACTCTAGACTGCGCGTAAGAGCATCGTGTTCCGCTGGTCCGATCGCCAATTCACTGCTTTCTCTAAATGAAGGGAATTATCACGTCATATATTAACTACGCACGCAGGCACACAAATTATAACAATTGGCAACGGGGTAGAAAACGAAAGTCAGCCCGTGATTGGTCGAAAATTGGGTAGTTATTTCGTACAATCAGCATTTAGAATTGTCGTTTGTGTCTTTGAACGATGTTGGTCATTAGTTATACAGTAACTTTCATCACCGTGCTGATTTACACAGAAGTAGGAAATGACTTTAACTTCTGATCAATTGCGATTGCTATTCCAGTGACAAGAGCAGCGTTGCAAAAAGAGTCAAATGGAATTTATTGGCAAATTACACACAAGGCTACTGAATCACCCACGGAAGTTAACGAACTAATTTCAAAATTGCGTACACAACTGGAAACTGATTGCAGAATGAATGAATGTGTCCGTGAAAGCCTCCATGAATCCGTAACAAAAAGTAGTTTAGGCGAAGCGGTAACAGTTATACATGGTCAGCCCAGTAGTCCAGTACTGTCCGTTTCAGAGACATGCCCTATAGTTATTTCAAATCCTATAATCCCCGAAACAGAACGTGCCATCAGTGAATTGCCCAGTTCACAGAAACACGATGTCTTGATAAATGCTCATGTAATTGCTGCAGTACACGCCCACGTAGAGACAGAAAACAAATCGGGCAGTATATTGGATACAGTTGTACCAAATGAAACTAATCATGATGCAACAAAAGTTCCTAGTGAATCTAACGTTCGGGACTCCCTAATTGTTTTGCCAGATATCGATCATTTTAATGACTCAAATGTTCTTGATGAAAATTCTTATAAAAAATGAGAGAGGAATGTCAGATTCATCAAATAATAATCAAGAATCCAATACAGTTTTCTCAGATACTGATTATTCCAATGATTCATTATCTACTAATGAGGTTCCCAATAAATCCAAAGAAACTGGTCCAGAAGAATCAGACACTGATGACATCAAATCAAATGTTGTCGATCTTCACGATCTAGTCAGTTCTAGTGTATTCTCTGTTAAATGCGACGAATATATTTTAAATAATGTCACATTAAATGTAGCTTAGGAATATGGGGATCCAACAATATTTCGTAGGAGAGGATAAATTCGGTAAATTTAAAATCCAGATATCAGCTCCGAATCTCTCAAAAAAGAGGGGAGGTGTTACATCCCGAAGAGAATTATGAATGGTAACTTTTGAGAACTATTTATGGACCAATATGATATGTATATTTCCTATTGTATAAACGTTAAGTAACTAAACTATTCATATTCTTGTTCCTTTTATGATGAGCTTTATTTGACCCACAGACTATTACTGTACGGTTTACTATTCTTGAGTTATACCAAGTCTATTAATCACTGTTCCCCCTATTCACAACCACATTTGGCTGAGTCTTGTACCAATGTTGTTTTCCTATTTTATGGTACAATGTGATCAGTTTGTTTGGTATATAAACCCAGTATGTTTGAGAATAATGATTCATATTGCAGAGGCTGTTATTGGTGTTCTGGACCTAACTGGCTGGGCTAGGCAGAAAGCAGGACTGATAAGTGTTCAAGACTGCTCGGACGTGTTTTCGTGTATTATTGATCCGATCAATAAATTACTCTTCTTTGATTGGTGGGAATTATCACATCATATATCAACAGAGCACTCACGCACAAGATATAACAATAATGATTAGTCTGATAGATAATATCAGTATTTTCAACATTAATAATCTCCAAGAAAATCCAACCAATAGGATCAAAAGAGAGTTTAATCTGTGACAACATTCGTAAATATTTAAAGCGATTAGTCTATTTGATAAACTTGACTACTGTAATAAGAAGATGAAGATTATGAGAACTGTGTTAATATATGGATGCAATATATTTTGAACAATCTGATCACACATAATATACTTGTTAAGAACATTTATGTATAGAAATGGGAGGTCAACTGGACACATAGACTGTAAGAGTAAACAAAGATAATCAAGAAAACAGTGTGAAATGCACCATGTCGGATAACACAACTAATGTGACCAGGTTAGGTTTAAGGTGAGATACAATTTACACAAATTATACACAATCCATACATTTAAATGTTTCAACTACAATAATACAGTGACAGATGTAGCACACTACAATTAGAGATCAAATTGCATATTTGTGCTCGAATATCTAATCGGATAAAATCGTGATTATCACATGCATCAAATGAATGTCCGAACATTCTTCCCCTTAAATCCCTTATGTACAATATGTGTGTTGAATTTCACCTGTTGTCACTAAAACTGACCAACCCATCATCATCATGTCAGTCAAAGATGATAAGAGTTTTCTATTAGGAATCGTTAATGCCTGTGTACAATTATGGATTCATTTTGCAAACATAATTGGAAAATTATTATATTAAAAAATGTTCAGATTAATAATTAATGTTAAAAAATAAGAACAACAGTATATTTTTCAAAAAAGACAATTAATGTATGCGTATCTGGTAAAGGTATAGAATGGTATGTGTTAAGGCTAGGGTTAGGGTAGAAGAACAAGGGGAATTATAGACATTTTTCAAACACAGAAATTACATTGATGAGAAGCAATAAGAACGAGACTTATTAGTTTAATTTATGAGTTGACTAAAATTAGACCACCGTGGAAAACCTGGAAGCACTGGATGAGCCGTTCCATCCTAGCATGGAACCTTTCAGCAGTGCGCATCCACGGCCCCGCTAGCAAATTCTGAACCCAAGACCTTTGGACTCGCTCTCAAAAACTTAACGAGATTATCCATTATTAACTTCAAATTTGATCAGTGACGAGATAAGTAAACGATACATGACATATTTTATTTTATTTATAGTGAAAATCACTTGGCTAATTATGATTAATATACCACCATCTTCATTGTTGATCAGTGACCAGTGTAGTTCAATCGGGTCTGTTGTGAGAAAGTAACTCATTGAAGATAATGGCGAGTGTGTCTCCCAATTTCGTGGATCGTTTGAAGTTAGACACCAACACTGTTGGGTGCCGGCTCGGTGGTCTACAGGTTAAGCGCTCGCGCTCGAGACTGATAGGTTCTGGGTTCAAATCTCTCAAAGCAGGATTGTCGATACGCACTGCTGAAGAGTCCCACAATAGGACGAAACGGCCATCCCGTGCTTCAAGGTATTCCATGACTGTCTGGCTTGAGTTGACAAATGATCTCAACTATAAAATTACTGAAATCTCCACAAAACCCCCTTCCGAAATCAATTATTTGCGTTGTGAAATAAAAAGAAAGAGTTTAATTAAAAAAGAACATTTTGTTTTATTATTCATCATTGGTTCTATTACCCAAGTACATAAATGGTAACAATCATGGAAAAGTGAGAAAAGAATACATATCAACTAATGGTATTAATGATGCAGAGATTGTTAGATGTCATATGAAATTACTTTAGTACGTTGTGATCCAAATTTATGTTAATGAAGAGTGTTCCAGGATTTGGTGGTTGGTGATGTTGATGACATAATTGTCTCATCACATTGTAACTTATCATCTTCATTTGATTATAGCAACTGATTCTATGCTGTTACATTTTTCGTGGTAACTGACTTTTTAAATAAATAAATGGAGATAATCAAGTAAACACTTTTAATAATTCCAAACACAAAGCATAAAGAAATCAATGCAATTATATATTGTTGGAGATAATCATTGAATGCTTCCACACAACCCTAATAATATATAGAAACAAAGAAAACGAAGTAAGAAAGATGACAGTAACGAGTTACATAGTTACAAAGTAATATTGAAATGTTAATGATATTTGAAATAGTACAGATAATGAAACATCCTACTTAGTAATGTTCAAGTGAGGATCCTTATTAAGTTTCATTACCCAGTAACATTCAGTGGTTTGTATATAGTCTTCAAAGTATAGATGATGAATTGATTGAAGTGTTATAATCAGATTGTAGATATTTATTTGAACATAACAGCTGGTGGTGTGGGTTATTTATATCCATATAAGTAGCATATGGTGATGGTCAGGTAGGGAATGTCTTTTTGCAGAAGAGCGATAATGAAAGAACATGAACGAAGAGCAATCGGTATGAAAATGCGTGAACAATGAAATCAGATAACATGGACTGATATTTGCAGAAGGAACAATTAAGATTCAGACAACTGATTGTTATTTTGAAACTTAAATCTTTATTGTATGGTTATCAGATTTTAGTCTATAATTTTGTGCTCGAATACATTCGATCGTCCCCACTTGTGTTCTTGTTCACTACAAGCTTAAAAACTCCCATCTAGTATTTAAAATATCAGGAATATTCTAGAGGACAACTGTCTTCAACAATCTTATAAGCATTAAATTTGAAAGTTTTATAAGGTGATAAGTATTATATAACAATGGCTATAAATGAGGTACACATAAATGAATATTAAATGAGTTGGGAAATATTACGAGGTAAAGTAGTGAGCTTTAGCATCAGTTTGAAAGTAAATCTTTCTATAGGATTTCTCAGTATAACTAATCTGATTATCTCTTCATGTGTGAGTATACATTCATTATGTTAATGATGATTGTAAACTATCTAACTCTTGAATACATTGTGACTTCGTTTGTGTAATTGAAATGATCTTAAACTCACCAAGGAATATATTTTCACTATCCATTATATCTTGATACTAAAACTCACAAATGTGCTACGATACATAAGTATTCATAGTAATTAAACCAATTGAGTCACGATACTTTAGTCGACGGTATCAAAACTTTGAAAATTATATTTGACATTAATCGATTAATTGGTGTAATGAGTACTTGAACAACTTGTTCTGGGTGACACAACACAATCGAATGATTATTGAGTCAAATCAAAATTTTCCACAATCTTATAATGAATAGGAAAGATAGTGTAAGAACAAGTGCCACCGACACACTGGAAAGAAGGACATCTCATCATGATACCGAGGAAAAGATATCTGAGCAAATGAGAGAATTACAGAGGCATTAGTTTGTTGTCAGTACCAGGAAAAGGTTTCAGCAGAGTGTTGCTCAACCGGACAAAAGATGCACTAGACGCACAACTTCGAGATCAACAGGCTGGATTCCGTAAGGATAGGTCGTGCACAGACCAAATTGCGACACTACGGGTCATCGTTGAACAATCAGTGGAGTGGAATTCGTCATTATACATCAACTTCGTTGACTATGAGAAGGCGTTTGACAGTGTGGACAGGAGAACATTATGGAAACTTCTTTGATACTATGGAGTTCCTGAAAAGATTGTCAACATTATCCAAAACTCATACGATGGAATACAGTGCAAAGTGGTGCATAAAGGACAACTGACTGATACATTTCCAGTAGGGACCGGAGTCAGACAAGGCTGTCCACTTTCCCTCTCCCTCTTTCTTCCGGTGATTGACTAGATCATGAAGACTTCGACACCTGAGGAGAAGCATGGAATACAATGGACATCCCAGAACTAAGTAGACGATTTGAACTTCGCAGATGATCTTGCCCTACTATCCCATACACATGAAAAAATGCAGACGAAGACAACAAATGTAGCAGCAGCCTCTGCATCAATAGGCCTCAATATACACAAAGGAAAAAACAAGATTCTCAAATACAGCACAGAGAACACCAACCGAATCACACATAGTAGAGAAACTCTGTAAGATTTGGAAACTTTCACGTACATGGTAAGCATCATTGATGAACAAGGAGGATCTGATGCAGATATAAATGCGAGAATCGGCAAAGCAAGGACAGCATTTCTACAATATAGAACTCAAAACAACTGTCAACTAACTTCAAAGTGAGAATCTTCAATATGAACGTCAACACAGTCTGTTTTACTGTACGGAGCTGAAACGTGGAGAACTACTACATCCATCGTCAAGATGGTACAAGTATTTATAAACAGTTTTTTACGAAAAATACTCAACATTCACTGGCCGGACACTATCAGCAACAGCAGGCGTAAGTATGTAAGTAAATAATTATATCTTTATACTAAAATTCACAAATGTGTTACAATTCATAAATCTAAACAGTGATTATACTAATTGAGTCACGATATTCTAGTCAACGGTATCAAAACTTTGAAAATTATATTGAACATTAATCGATAAATTAGTGCAATGAATACTTGAACAATAACAAAATCCTTTAAATTGTTCTTGGTGACACAACACAATCGAATGATCATTGAGTAAAATTAAAATTGTCCACAATCTTGTAATGAATAGGAAATATAGTGTATGGAAGAAGTATTCTTATCTTAGTAAGCAGAGATGGATAGTGGCTAGCAGTGGAATCCAGGACGCGCGTTTCGTCCTATTCGTCTCCGCTTACCATGCTTGTGAATTAAGGCTATATCGAGGCAATACGCACAGTATGCACAATTAGAGACTGACCAGTTGCAGCCCTAACAAATCGATGGGAAGATTCAAACAAACAATACTGAATGAATTTATTCTTATCTTAGTTAAAATATTGTTGTCAACTAATAGTATAATGATAATAATGTGACAAATAGGACTAGATGATAACTAACCATCGGACTGTATAGGAATATACAACGTCAACTGAAAATAGAACAGCTATGTGACATTTGATTTGTCATAGAATACTATAATAGCTGGTAATATTTAGAAAAAATTGAAAAAGACAATCATTCACGTAGAGCTGAATAATATACTAAGTGTAATTAACTTGAATCAATATTGAGAACTGTATGTAAATGATCACAAAATACAAAATGAGAAGTACCATGGAGTCAAACTTTTCATCTGAAAACACGAGTCCAGAGATAATGTTCTCAGTGAAATGGTTGTATTACGTATCATTGATGGTTTGCACATAACACTAACTACATGTCATTCTGTTCCGGTGACAAAGAACCTCTCATTCCGACTGAATAGGTCGGTTTAGTGATATCTAAATTCGGTTGAAAGACTATAAAGAAACTACAATGTGATTTCTTTCAACATCACAACACTTCGGATGATAATTTAGTTTTATTAAAACGTCAAGATGATCTCTATACACAATTCATATCATAAATAATTCGGAACTTACTCGTGCATAAACTAAAGTACCAATAAAACAGGAGAATGGTACATTTATATGTGATTTTGGATAATCCATATATGACGTAGCTCCACAACATCTGAACTATTAAAAGAGAATGAAATGCAAGTACATTTATGTCACATTATTCAAAACAAATGTTTGATAATCAGTCAGTCTGTCACAACGTAGAACTTCGTACGTACGTACATCAGTTCGAGTTGCCAAACTACATTAGTACAGAGATGCAGTTGTCGATTCGAATCCCATAATGGTAGAAATAGTAAGAGTATAAGCATTAATGTAAAAGATTAGGGTTTGAAGATGTTATTGAAGGATTATAATCCAATGAAATAAATCAAACATTTGATAAATTACTCACTTTATTTTGTAGTCTATCCATTTCCACTTGAAGAAAAGAGTTCCTGTAAAATTGTTTAACGGCGTTTATCACTGAATGATTAGCGGCTGTTTGAAACTGTTCAACACAAAAAAATCAAGAAATTTCAACAATCTCATATTAAACATTCAACCAACTTTTTCTCCAGACGTAACCGTCACTGTTGCTATAGAAATCTCAATGATCACTGCAAGACATAAACATGCAATGTGCTATACACAAGTAACGAGAACAAAACAAGATCATGTTGGTTGATAGAAAACACAAATGATTTAATAGTTACCAGTATGATAATGAACTGTTTCGGTTTCCAAAATCCAATGTATCCAATGATTGTGCCAACTAGAATGAGGCATCCTATGAAGATTGCAGTTGGAATGATAACTGGTGTTATCCCACTAAACATTTTGGCCAATTCGTTTATTGTTTCAAGTGCTTTAATGCCTAACGCAAGAAGAACAATGCCAAATATCTTGAATGGGAGATTCGAAGAACGTAGATTGACTTACAACGAAACAACTGTTCAACAGAATGAACAATTTATTCCAAAATTGTTGTGATATTGACAAATTCATAATCTTCGACAATATGATTTCGAATGGGATTTAAGAAAGTGATGGCTCCACAAAACAGAATTGAGATTCAAGTTTTCTATATCCTGTTGTTTGGAATATAAGCAATGTGATTCTAATGAAATGCAAATTGAGTCACATTAATAAACTGTCTGTATTGCACTGTTTGTTCAATGGTAACTCATACACATTCGACTCAATTGTTCTGAAATTGTAAGTTGTCAAATCATCGTTAAATATTTTTTGAGTCAGATGAATTGAGAATATTCAATTTTGCACATGTGCAGTAATTGTGTTGTTGATGTGTTGGTGTATATGTCAGTCAGATACATTTGTCATGTTAAAGCAATGTAAGACAATTTTGATTGCATTAATTACGCATATTTCTCTCATTATGTATGATACAATGAGATGAATCGGTACATACAATCATGTCAGTAGTTAATATGATATCAACAAATCACATAGTGAACAATTGGTGAAATGAAATACTTAATTGTAATCTGACTGAAATCATATTACCAATTTCGAATTCAATAGTATGCAAGTAAGTTGCAGAAGTGTTAGCAGTATTCTCATAAACAGTTATTATGGTTTGAATTATCAAAGTGGTGCAAATGTGATAAGTGACTGAAGAATATATATCGATTTCATAGTGAGAAAATCTTTGTTCGGTTAACTTCTAGACATGTGACTGGTTGAAATGTATGTGGAGTTTGGTTCAATCACCCAAGTGGTTTATTTGTGAACCTTTCTCTGTCCTAGTGCAAAATGTCGTGAGCACAAACGTCAAATAGAAGTAAGCTGTTCGTATGTCTTCACACATGATGAGCAGTTTGTTAGGGAATGTTTTCAAACTCAATAGAAACCGCCCAAAAACAAGTAGCAAAATTAATCGAGTCTAAATTTTATTCAAAATATCGAAAACTCTTTGAAAACACCTACAACGTAGGAAAATACTTGGTGATTGTTTTTTGCACGAACATCCATCCATCCAACTCTGTCAAGTGATATGAACAAAACAATAATTAACTAAGGTCTAACATCAAATATGTGATTCACCACCTATATACAACATATCTGAAGTGATTAGATTTTTAGTTTCAATTGCATATTCACAGAGCGCACACCGGAACATGCACCTCGATCAGTCTTATCCAAACGAAAGGATGTCACGACATTTCAACAAAGGTGTCACGTCATATACAAAACAGATTGCTTCAGCTACGACAAACACTACGTCAGACAAAAAAAACCACTCTCCTCATTTTCGTTCTCGAGAACATCAATTCGCTGTCAATGATCATGATGTATATTCGGTAATTTCATACATATTCACAGACTCTCGACTGGTAAAATGTAGAAATCTTGAGAAAACGAATCTTCTATCAGAACAGAATTTACCATAATGAAGAATGACACAGGACTCCTTGATGTTAAATAGCTTCTGTGATATGATTCATTGTTTGTACAAAAAATTCATTCTGTGGAAGGAAGTGAATGAAAATTCTGTTAAATCATTTCTGAGTAGACATGAATCTCAGAGGAACTCAATCAGTCTGATGGGTGTGCACATGCATCTGCTGCATATATATAAGCGTGAATGGTAACGCAAAAGCGAAATCATGGTATACATTCAGTCAGAAGAGATTTCATTGAGTCATTTCAGTAACTTTGATATGAGTAGATTTGTCGAAACCGATGATTGGTGCATCAATCAACAGATATACCAAAAATCTGAACAATATCATTTGAACCATGGAATTGGTCCACTCATAAATTGTGTTATTTGAGAAATATATACGAAAGGTGATTATTTTTTACATTGTTTACTTACGCCTGTCACACTCAATAGAGTATAGGCCACCGACCAGTATTCTCAAACCAACTCTGTCCTCCGCCTTCCTTTAAAGATATCTCCAGTTGTTGTTCATTCTTCTCATATCTGATTCCATTTCTCGATGTAATGTGTTTCTTGGTCTTCCTCTTCTTCTTTGGCCTTCAGGATTCCATGTGAGATCACGAGTCAATTGAAGCTAGACTCGGTGGTCTATCGGTTAAGTGCTCTGGCGCGAGACTAGTAGGTCCTGGGTTCGAATCTCGCGAGGCGGGATCGTGGATGCGCACTGCTGAGGTATCCAATAATAGGACGAAACGGCCGTCCAGTGCTTCCAGGTTTTCCACGGTGGTCTAGCTTCAATTGACTCATGATCTCAACTCTATTCTCCAAGTTTCCGCTGTAGTTTCGGCAGATTATTCTTTGAAATTCGCCGAAGCTATATAGGTCAAATACCCAAAGCCGGATCTATGAGTGCGAAAAACAGTAATACATCTCTCCTTTCCATTGTGACATCACATTCTTTTTATTGCGTCATTCATTATTTCTACTCTTTCTGAAGATTTGATTACATCATTGTCATGTTTCGTTAACTCCTTATTGACTGATTTCAACTCATATGTTTGTCGTAACTCGGCGATCTCGTCGGTTGAGTTTGTTTGTACGTGTGAAGCCGAGTGAGTCATGGTTCGTTCATAAATTCTATCAGCTATATCTGCTAGCTTGTCGAAATCGACATCCTCTTCTCCAGTCACAAGGATCTGTTGGATGTCTTGTGTGAGACGTCTGAGCCACAATTGATATAATTGACGTTTATGAATTATAAGATTCCTCAAAACATTTGTTATATGGAGTTTGAATTGGAAAAGTGTGTTATCACCTAACTATACATTGGCCTAAAGTTGATCGATTGTCTGCGGGTCAGAGAGATGGAACACATACGAATTCTCTTTCTAGACAATCATATGGTGAGTCAGAATATGGTTTAAAAATGACGTCAGGCACTTGCTCAACAACGTCATCTGAAAGCAACGAATTTGCGTAACTACATTTCGTGCTCTCACTTGTGAATCTGTTTGCGACATAAAAGGTTTCTAAGCGTGCAAACCAGAGTTCAGCCTTTCGAGGATTAAAAATGGATAAAGGTACAGAGATGGCACTCATGGAAATTTACTTAGATGAAAGGCTGGAGGAATCATCAAGTGACATGATACAAAGAAATAATAACAGTAGCAATAATAATAAACTGTGAATTAAAATATAAAATATGAGGAAATAACAAAAAGGGATATATATGAGAGACTCACCGACAAAAACAAAGCTGTCACTTTGGGTAAAAATATGCGAATATACAGATATAATTCCAAAGGAACAATGTTATGAATGAATAGATTATGACCGTCAATGAATTGTTAATAATTGTAACAGTAATTCCAATGTGAAATTCTTTATGATATGATTGGAGAATATGCATCAGACTTGTAGAGAGATGGTGAGTGTTCCAAATGAGGTTCAACAACTTTGTAGAGGATTGTTTCTTCTATGTTTGGCTCCTATATATAAATAGTATCCCGTTAACTGAATATTGAATGCAGGTTAAATCTCCTAGTAGAATGATGGGTTTCCTCGACATTATTCAAAAGCCTGTATACCAGTTATAGAGATAGTTTATTGTTGAAGTTCGGTAAACATCTGCAAGTGTACAGACAGCAAGCACACAGTGAAAACAAATAAGTGTGTGTGTCTGTCCATGAGTGTTCAGAAATCCATATATATTTATGAGTGTTAATGGATTGTGGGTAAATTATTGATCGTTTTTGCTTACAACCAATGAGAGAATAGATTAAAGATCGATAGGCAGACACATGCGCTCAATCAGACTCACACATAAATTTACAAAGTGGATTAAATGCCTAATTACCAGAGAACACACAAATAATACAATAGTTGAATGGGCTTGCTACAGGTGTTCGAGATTGATGGTAATTGTTCCGTGGAACATGCCATTTGAAAGGCAGTCGGACACTGATTGTGATAAAATTTCAGAGACGGACATATATGTGGGGAATTCTTTGTAACTCTATTGTATACCGTTTCTAGGACATTAGTTTATAGAAATGTGAAGCTTTTCAGCAGTTTTGAAAACTACATTTCTATCAGTTCACTTATTCTACTGAGTTGCATGATATGTGACATTCTATTCAACTTTAGTTAGCTTGATAAGGTTCATTGCTTTTCTACTCTCTTTCGTACATTCTTCACAGTTACCTGCTAATGAAGAGGTTCGTACTTGGAAGTTATTGATAATGTAGTGCTTTTTAACTCTCCCTGTAGCACTTCTAGAGTTACTGCCGGTTCCGATCCCAGGTATACAGGGGGGTGGTTTGACATGGGTCCGGAAATCCCACCCCATAGAAAAATATCCTGCTAAAAAACGACAATCAGATTACACAAATTAAACCATTTAAACTCGGTCCTTGGAGTCGATGGAAGAATTATGACGCCTCAGGTTGAAAGGCGAGATTCATATAAGTGACGAGATGATGCCACTTCTAACAACCAGAGCAACAATTTTTATAGGTACATGGAATGTCCAGACAATGTAGAGACCGGGAAGACCAGTATATTAGCAATGGAAATGAGGAGATACAAACTGGCAGTACTCGGAATCAGCGAAACCCATTGGACACAAGCTGGACAGCAGAGGCCTGATACGCGAGAGATGCTGCTGTACTCCGTTCACGAAGAGAAAAGTGCTCCACGCACTGAGGGAGTTGTTCTAGTGCTGATGCTCAAGTGTACTACTTACCCACGTAACATACCCCAACTCAATATTTATTAATGTGTACCTCATTTATGGCCATTGTTATATAATACATACCACCTTATAAAACTTTCAGATCTAATGCTCATAAGATTGTTGAAAACAGTGATCCTCCTGATTTTACTGATATTTTATATACTGGATAGGGGTTTCTAATCTGTAAAGTTCAAATCAATATCTACAATCTGTTTATAACACTTCAATCAATTCATCATCTATACTTTGAAGACTATATACAAGCCAATGAATGTTACTGGATAATGAAACTTAATAAGAATCCTCTCTTGAACATTACTGAGCGGGATGCTTCATTGCTTGTACTGTTTCAAATGTCATCACATTTTAATATTACTTTGTAACTATGTAACTCGTTACTGTCATCTTTCTTACTTCATTTTCTTTGTTTCTATATATTATTAGGGTTGCATGGAAGCATTAAACGATTATCTCCAACAATATATAATTGCATTGATTTCTTTATGCTTTGTGTTTGGAATTATTAAAAGTGTTTACTTGGTTATCTCCATTTATTTATTTAAAAAGTCAGTTACCACGAAAAATGTAACAGCATAGAATCAGTTGCTATAATCAAATGAAGATGATAAGTTACAATGAGATGAAACAATCATGTCATTAACATCACCAGACGCCAAATCCAGGAACAATGTTCATTCACATAAATTTGGATCATAATTGATTAAAGTAACTGTATATGACATCTAACAATCCCTACACCATTAATACTATTAGTTGATATGTATTCTTTTCTCAATTTTCCATGGTTGTTATAATTTAAGTACATGGGTAATAGAACCAATGACGAACAATAAAACAAAATGTTCTTTTTTAATTAAACTCTTTCTTTTTATTTCACAACGCAAATAATTGATTTTGGAAGGGGGTTTTGTGGAGATTTCAGTAATTTTATAGTTGAAATCACTAGTCAATTGAAGCCGGACCGCCATGGAAAACCTGGAAGCACGGGATGGCCGTTTCGTCCTATTGTGGGACTCTTCAGCAGTGCGTATCGACAATCCTGCTTTGAGAGATTTGAACCCAGAACCTATCAGTCTCGAGCGCGAGCGCTTAACCTGTAGACCACCGAGCCAGCACCCAACAGTGTTGGTGTCTAACTTCAAACGATCCAGGAAATTGAGTGATACATCCGCCATTGTCTTCAGTGAGCTACTATCTCACAACAGACCCGATTGAACTACACTGGTCACTGATCAGCAATGAAGATGGTGGTATACTAACCATACGTAGCCAAGTGATTTTCACTGTAAATAAAATCAAATGTGTCATGTATCGTTTACTTATCTCGTCACTGATCAAATTTGAATGATGTAATTAAAAGAAGTAATGACAAAGAATAAAACAAATGTTGTTACAATAAGGTTATCTTATTCAGAAGACATAATTCAGTAATACTTCGATAAATCTATGTCTGAACTCCACAATTGGATGTATTTTTCAAGAGTTACACAGAACTTTGATGTAACCATTTACAGAATGTAACATGTTAGTACATTTTGTGATTACGTAATGAAGATGATTTCAAGTCTATATTGGTAAATGTAATAAAAATCAAGGTAATAAGTCTCATGTATAATAACTATTCTAATGACAATGATTCTTTTCTGAAGGGGTTTTGTGGAGATTTCAGTATTTTTCAAAGTTGAAATCATGAGTCAATTGAAGCTAGACCAACATCGAAAACCTGGAAGCACTGGACGTCCGTTTCGTCCTATTATGGGACTCCTCAGCAATGCGCATCCACGATCTCACACTCGTGAGATTCGAACCCAGAACCTACCAGTGTGAAGATAAACATCAACACCGTTGGATGACGGCTCACTCGTCTATCGGTTAAGCGCTGAATATGGATATCATTATTGACTTTACTTTACCAGTTTCAAAATCCCAACAACAACGACAACAAACATCATCTTGTACGTTGCATTCTAATCCATTAGATTAAAGAACACACATGTAATCAATTTACACACACACACACAAACACGTTTTTAATTGATTCGCTATGAAATCAACCTAATAAAAATACACATCGGTTAATTATTCAGAGTTCAACTTCAATGTAGCAACAAAAAACCCAAAAAAAACAGATTTTTCTGATTTCCATTAAATATTGATCAAATTTTCTGTTAATTTAAACTGGATAGTACAATTTTCAGTCTCATTGTTGAAGTTCAATATATCAGTATTGATTGATAAACTTGAAAGGAATAAGGTATACAATAATAAAGCTGACAGTGAATAATTTGGATAGAAAATAAGATATCTTGATTTGCCAACAGTAAAATGACTTATGATTATTGTTATCTGTAAAATAAATAAAACATACATCAGTTTAGACTTTGATTATTTAAAAACATCATAATAATGTCCTGATGAGGTCAAGGGTGGGGAGTGTACGTTCTCCCTTTCGAAATGCTGTCATACGGCCACGTGTATACAACGACTGTGAGGCTACTCCTACTCACTGTCTTCTAGTAACGGGGGTGTTGTTTATGAAATTGATGGGACGAAAAGCGAATGTCCGGTTAGTTAACTGGGTTAGTGGACACGGAGCGTAGACCTAGGAGGGTTGGAAAACCCTCATTCCAAAGCAATAGTGTACATGGGCTTCAGGATCCTGAGGGAACGAATGTCATATGAAGCAACTGTTGATCACCGGCTACCATCAGACTGAATCTCTAAACGTTTTTCCACTGCCTTGTGGATTAGACTTCTAGGTGAGAGATTTGGGCAGTGGCCTCCTTAGAAAAGCATTAGTTTCGGTTTGGACACCCGAGTAGTATCACAGCCTACACACAAATCAAGTGACTTGTGTGGCTCATATGTATTCGAAACCCATTTGTATCAATATTTATGTGTTCAAATAAATAAATAATCATGACTGAAAAGAGTTCACCTTAAAGTTTCTTGTTTACATTTAAAGTGCAAAAATAAATGTGTCTTTAATTATGTAGAATGTAAATCTTTTATTGAACCATGTTGAAATATAAAGCAATTAGTGGCGAGACTAAACTTAATGGACGACCTTTGAACGTATCTTAAATGACCTTGAGAAATATTAGCCAATCAGAAGACAGTTAGTACACAGTAAAAATATATTATACAAAACTAAAAAATTAAAGCAGATACTGTTCTTTTACATGACTCAAAAACTTCTCAAGGTTAGATATAGGTTCAGAAGTTCTAAAATCATAGTGCATACGGTACAGAAACTCATCAATATGGCTCCATAGTAGTCGACCTCTGGAGCGATGATAAGGTATCAAAAATTCTTATTGTTGGTGCCTGTCGGTTCCTAACTCGTAGGAAATGTAAGGGTTCGGGTTCAGGGTGAGGGTTTAGGGTTACGGTTTAGGGTTAGGGTTAGGGTCTTAACCTTAATCGTCATCGAGTGAAAAAATTCATTTGAGTACCACAATCACAAGTATAGAGACTTCTTAATAATCCCTTCTCTTGTAGACGCTGAATTATCACGTCTTCTCTAAAATCCGCTGTAAACCGATCGTACGTAAGCACCAAGAACCGAACTTAGCGCCGTGACCTTGAAGACCCGCGAAAGCTTCTGATTGGCTCGTCTATAAAGTTTAGTCCCGCCGCAATTAGTCCCCTTTATATAAATTTCGATAGAGTAATGCGGAGAGAATACCTAGTGGATATGAAAAACGTGATGTATTTGCGAGATATATTTCGATTGAGATCATGAAACGATTGATGTTAGATCATTATTAGGAGCCTGGAAGCACAGCACGGCCGTTTCGTTTTAGTATGGGACTGCTGAAAAGTGTGCTTCCACGATCCCGCACGCGGTATTCGGACCCAGGACCTTCGTTCTTGCAACCATATTATATGTAAGTCATTTTCAGTAGAGACTTCAAAAAGGCAATGTAGAATTCATTTGAGCAAAACAGTTCACTTCTACTTCAGAGTGATCATTCGATAAATAAAAATGTACATAAATCTAACTCACAATGAACGATAGTATTTAAGCGCCTATGTAGGCACTGATCGTTGAATTCTGAAAATAAGGAAATGTTTCAGTGAATTTACATTGAAAAATACTCGAATGTGACTATATAGAATTTATTCAGTATATACCTCTGGTTGATAACAGAAATATCACTAAGTCAATTCAATCACGGTCATCCCAATATCTGATCAGCTAAGTACACAATGCAATATTTATTGTAAACACTCTATACAAAACAAAGATCAGATGAAAATCGCATTCACCTCTCGTTATGCTGCCTGGTGGATAGTGGGATATATCTGTATGTACTGATGTCAGGATTCAGCCCATATCAGCTTAATCAATTGCTCTGTCCGAAATTTTGCATTGAAAAGAATTTAAACGGATCACTCATGAATAGGATTGATGTTATGTTTTTATTACAGTGACAGAAACGTTTACAGCACCATTGCGAAAGTGAGTGTTTAAAGCGCATATTGCCTCTACCTTGTACATGTTGTATAAACATGTAATGTATACGTGTTAGGGAATAAAGTCGGAGTGTTCCAAATTCTGATTTCTATGGGGAGCCGTAGTGGTACTCTTTGGTTCCTATACGTTTCTTCAAAAGCTTATCTATTCATTCCATTATCTAAAGTGCATTGTGTTGACGTAGGTCATTTCGCTTCAGTGCTTCAGAGTGGATGTAATATCTACTTGTGCTTCATGAGTGAAGATACTGAATCGCTTAAAGATGACCACCTAACATGTTAGAAAGATGCATGTTTTGTGGTAGGATATCCAACTACGAAAAACTGCGAGGTAACCTCTAATTCACAGAATAATTTATGGATTTGATCTCTATTCTCTTCTCAAACTTTGCTACGCTCCTATATGATATAAATGTTTGTGGTCAACTTGCTTTGTCGACATGAATTTGTCTTCTTGATAATCTGGTCGACTTCCTAACCTAGTTGACTTGTCTTCTATCTCAAGCAAAAGCCTATACCACAATATGATGTTAATCATACCAATCGAATACCCACATGTTTTCTGCATACAATAGAAAATTAAAAGTTGAGCTAACATAATACTTTCGAATATTGATTGATTTTACTAAGAATTCAGATGTAAGGATACGTTGGTTACGAACTAGATTACAGTTAACAGCTTAGGGTTTGGAACTAGATTCAATCATGATTACGTAATTGGTGAATCAAATAATTTAGTTAAATCGGATACCTTGTAATGCCAAACAATGAGCACAGTCCCGACTACCAAAATTACAATAGATATAACGAAAAGGGATATTAGAATACTCATTAATTTTTTGACCACATTTGTTTTAATCGCTGCACCAATCAGTAATGAAGATGTGAACAACATTAAACTGATTCCAAAGATTGCAAGTTTAAAAAGAACACTTAACTAAATTCCAAACTGCTATTGCTATTGCCATGGAAATAGACTGAAAATGAGAAGGAATGTTATAATTTTAACGGAACATATTCATTCATATGTGATTATATTGTATAATAATGTTGATTATGTATGAATTCTTTCTCTGAAGATGATTCCTTCAAATTTGACACAACTAGATTACAGATCTATCGAAAGTGTTTTCTTTCAAAACACGGTCGAAATTGTGTGTACAATTTTGAAAACCAACTTAAACACTGTAGATATTCAAGAATTGATGTAATTTGCGATTTCACTGTGTGCCAGGTACATCCAGCTGACGAGTGCCAAATAGGACGAAACTCGAATCCTAGATTCCACTGCTAGCCACTATCCATCTTTGCTTATAAAGCTTGTGAATCATGGCTATATCGAGGCAATACACACAGTATGCACATATGCCAATATGAGACTGAACAGTTGCAGTCCTAACACATCAATGGGAAGATTCAAACAAACAATACTAAGTGAATTTCAACTTCACCCCATTGCACAAGCAAGTGGCTATCAGGACTCAGTGGCCGAGTAGATAACGCGATAGCGTTTGAAGCGAAAGGTACTGTGTTCGAGTCCCAGAGTGAACATCAACTCTGAGATGCAGGTACATCCAGCTGACGAGTCCCAAACGGGACGAAACGTGCGTCCTGGATCTCACTGCTAGCCACTATCCATCTTTGTTATATTAAATTACATTTTTAGAAAAAAAAGCAAAAATATGTGAAATGATCATTAGAAATTCTTACATAAATAATTGCAAGCAGGATATTCAGTGGATATTTCTCACTTATCTTCTTCACGAGAACAATTAATAATACTATCACAAATGCAATCGAACTACAAAAGAAAACAGAAGTAGCTGTTGAGCATAACAATTTAAACTCCGACTGTAGCTTATCTAGGGATATTGCCAGTCTCAAACCCGGGCAAGTTGGATGTTTGGGCATGGAATATACAACTTTATCTCGTAGATAACAGCCTTGCTAGAAAAACGCCAACTAGAACAAACAATTTAAACCATTTAAATTATCTCCTCCGAGTTTAAGGAGCAGTTACGATGCCTCATGATGAAAGCCGAGATTCTTCAGAAGTCACAAGGCAGATGCTCCTTATAACAACTAGAGCAGCAATTTTTATAGGTACATGGAGTGTCCGAAAAGTGTGGGCGACCGGGAGGACCAGTCTAACAGTAACAGGAATAAGGAGATACAACATGGCGGTGGATAATCAAGGAAGTAAGTAATTAATAACATGTTGAATAGTGGATAAATGTCGGTAATGTAATCACAACATGCTGACGAAGAACAATTTGAGGATGATAGTTAGTTGTCTTATTCACACACATACACATATACACACACTCACACAACAATTCAAGCACTCCATTAAAATTAATTGTGTTTGACAACCACAAATTTATTGTCTAACTGATTTGATGGTCGTTTACATCAAAAGGATGTTGATTACTGTACTGTAGCATCTCGATTTACATGGTAAATGGTTTATATTGTTTATTCTAAAGATACATCATTTGTTATATCCCAATGAGTAGAAGATTGTACTTCCAGTCCAGGTGAAAAGCTTCAGCTACTCACCTCTCTTTGTAATCGAAAAATCCTTTCTGAATTATTTCGATAGATTTAATATCAATTTGATGATTATTGAGAATAGCATGTACTGCTATTGTTGATTCAATTTGTAGACCTTTCAATTCTTTAAGATTATTAGGAGGTCTTTTTGTGTAACTTACGTGATCCTTGGACTGAGTCAAGATCATACGAGAAGACTCTCTAATACAGAATGTGTTAGAATCAACATAACCTAATCTGCAGACACAATTTTGTGTGGAATTGAACGAGATCTTATCTTTTCTTTTAATTAAAGTGTTTCTTAGGATGTCGGCTGGCTAACAGAAATCTTTAATTTTGTAAGTTTGCAATACGAGTTGTAATTGTTCTGTCGTACGTTGTCGGTAAGGTGAAACCACATTACCATTCTAAGATCTTTCATTAGGATTGTTATTTATAGATGGACAATGGTAAATCGTTATGTTTATCTTTCTTATGAACATTAGGATACTAGTTATAATGCTAGGGTTTCTCGTTACAACAGTCCTTCCACTTTTTACACGTACGTGGGACGTTGATTTACCTTAGACGAATATTTACACTAGATTCCCACCCAGTGTCTATTCTACAGGACTTCAATACAACTCAGACCAAGAATACGAGATTAGCCTGACTAGAACGTTAATACATTTCCACACCAAAATCCGACACAATCCAACAACAAGGAACAGTCAATCGATAATAATCAATACATATTAAGGATAGGGGAATATATAACACATATAACATCTGTCACACTATCTAAATGTCTGACTCAGCGAAACAACCAATCGTTATCATTCTCGCCCACACATCAATCTTCCTTTCTGAAAGTGCGTTTGATGTGTCCTGAGAACGTGTTTATCTGTTTGAAAGAATTCTATGAATAGTCTTCTTAATAATAAAAAATGTGTCATCTACACATATAATCCAGATACGTCGTCTGATGGTGCTGGCAAAAAAAGTCATCTCAATGTGGGACATAAATAAATTAATAATAATCGGATATACTGACGATCCCACGACTACTCTATTCATCGGTTTATGTAAAGAACCTCTGACTATGCATGAATTAAACATAATTCACTTTTGAACGGACGTTATATAAACAAATGAATGGAGTAGCCATGAGATCGCCAGTATATCCGATCTATCTAATCAGATCTAATACGATTTTGATTGTACTAAAAATGTTCTACATTGTTTCGTCTGAATTGTTTAAAGTTGTGTTAATTTAATGTTCGGTGAATTTAAGTGAATTTAGACTTCACCTGATTGCAAAACCAAGTGGCTATCACGACTTAGTATCCAACTGGATAACTTAATTGAGTTTGAAGAGAACAGTGGTGGTTTTGAGTCCTCAACAATGAATATCAAATCTAATATGTTAGTACATTTAGCTGACGAGTCCTAAATGGGATCAAACGCACGTTCTGGATTCCACGGTTGGGTACTATCCAAAATTATTTTCTAGGACAGATAGAATGAGTAAGGATCAGTTCATTCAAGGCTACAGAAAAGATTTTCTTATCAGTGACATATTCAATCATCATCATATATGGAAGTAAATTATTGAAGAGATTATAAATAATTGGTTTAATAAATGACATAACATACTAGAATATACCAGCTATAATGTACGGTATATGTTTTTCGTATCCTAGACAACTAATCCAACTATATAAAGACAATTATTATTATTGATTCAATAATTTACGGCATTGACGCGACCATTATGACGACAAATGTTATTGATATTTGTATAGCAACAAGTGTAAGCACCTATAATTGTCAATGACTTTCACTGATAAAGTACAATCTACTGTTTTGGTATATTTTGATACAACACATAAACGATCAACATGTTTCATAACATTCAGCACATTGTCTCCTTCCCATTCAATATTTTCAACAATAGGAACCATTACGTCCAAGATGTTTCTACAATAAACAGTAAAGTATCATTCATTTGTTCAACTATTCATTGATAAATATAAATGCACAAATTCTATTTCAAATATTGAATCATGTGTACTCAGTGATTGTATTTGATTCTCTTAATTTGACTAGTCAATCATTCGATTTATCGCTAAATATACTGTAGTGACACCAATGTGCATTACAAGGCAATCCCTAACTAGAGATCTGGAAGGGAAGCGGAAAAGAGGAAGGCCAAAGAACGCATTACGCATTGATGAATAACAACTGAAAAGAACTGGAAAGCAAGGCTCAGTACAGAGTTGGGTGGAGAATGTTGGTGAGCAGCCTATGCTCCCCGACGAGGGGTAACAGGCATAAGTATGTAAGTATACTGTAGTGAACGAGAACACAGGTGAGTTTAACCAAATGCATTAAAGGGAAGGGGATGAGTATGGTGTATGTTACTGATATCGACAGATATTAGTAGTATGCATCATCAGACGGAAGTGAAATACCTGGAGGCAGAAGGTTAAGTAACTCCGCCTGTAGCTCTTCTAGAGATACTGCCGGTCCCAAGCCCACGCAAAGGAGGAGGTTTAGGCATAGGGTTAGCGACCTCATCCCGTAGAAAAGCTAACTCGCTAAAAAACGCTAACCACAAAAAATAATTCAAACCATTTAAACTCTGCCCTCCGAGTTGAAGGAATAATTATGACGTCTCATGATGAAAGCCGAAATTCTTCGGAAGTCACGAGACCGATGCACCTTCTAACAACCAGAGCAACACTCTTTATAGGTACATGGAACGTCCGGACAATGTGAGAGACAGGAAAGACCAACCAAATAGCAATGGAAATGAGGAGATACAATTTGGCAGTACTCGGAATCAGCGAAACCCATTGGACACAAACTGGACAACAAAGGCTAGGTACAGGAGAGATGCTGCTGTACTCCGGTCACGAAGGAATATGCTCCACACACTCAGGGAGTTGCTCTAATGCAGTCCAAAGAAGCACGAAATGCACTTGTAGGATGGGAATCTCATGGACCCAGGATAATCAAAGCATCATTCAGAACAAAGAAGCAAGGGATCACAATGAACGTTATCCAATGTTATGCACCCACCGATGATAGCAACGACGATGATAAAGATCAGTTTTATGAAAGGCTGCAATCAATTATAGAGAAGTGCTCACGAAAGGACCTCACCATCCTGATGGGAGATCTAAATGCTAAAGTTGGAGTGGACAACACAGGATATGAAGATGTAATTGGACGACATGGATTAGGAGAGAGAAATGGAAATGGGGAGAGACTTCCAAACCTATGTGCATTCAACAAATTGGTTATAGGCGGCACAATATTCCCACACAAGCGCATACACAAAACTACATGGATCTCACCGGACCAAACCACAGAGAACCAGATAGATCACATCTGTATCAACAAAAAATTCCGAAGATCAATGGAAGATGTGAGAACCTGGAGAGGAGCTGACATAGCCTCAGATCACCACCTGGTTGTGACCAAGATGAGACTGAAGCTAAAGAAACACTGGACAACTGTACAAACAGCACTACAAAGGTTCTATACAGCCTTCTTTCAAGATACTGACAAGCTCCATGAATTCAAGATAACTCTCAACAACAGGTTCCAGGCTCTACAGGATCTACTGAAAGAACAAGAAACTACTTTGGAGGACAACTGGAAAGGGATAAAAGAAGCACTAACTTCAACGTGCCAGGAGGTTCTTGGTCCTAAGAAGCATCATCACAAGGAATGGATCTCTATGGGAACCCTGGACAAAATTCAAGGAAGAAAGAACAAGAAACTAGCAATTAACAACAGCCGAACACGAGCAGAGAAAGTCAAAGCACGAGCAGACTACGCAGAAGCAAACAGGGAAGTGAAGAAAAGCATTAAAGCCGACAAGCAGAAATACATGGGAGAACTAGCAACGACGGCAGAAAAAGCTGCAAGAGAAGGGAATATGAGACAACTATATGATACAACGAAGAAATTGGCAGGGAGATATAGCAAACCAGAGAGACCAGTCAAGGACAAAGAAGGAAAGACAATCACTGAGATTCAAGAACAGAGGAAAAGATGGGCAGAATACTCTGAGGAACTGCTGAATAGACCAGCCCCATTGAATCCACCGAACATCGAAGCAGCCCACACTGACCTTCTCATAGATGTCACTCCACCAACGATCGAAGAAGTCAAGATGGCTATCAGACAAATCAAAAGTGGGAAGGCGGCAGGATCTGACAATATACCAGCTGAAGCACTGAAGTCAGACATTGAAATAACTGCAAATATGCTCAACCTTCTATTCAAGAAGATTTAGGAAGAGGAACAAGTGCCAATGGACTGGAAAGAAGGATATCTCATCAAGATACCAAAGAAAGGAGATCTGAGCAAATGTGAGAACTACAGAGGTATCAGTTTGTTATCAGTACCAGGAAAAGTTTTCAACAGAGTGCTGCTGAATCGGATGAAAGACGCAGTAGACACCCAACTTCGAGATCAACAGGCTGGATTCCGTAAGGATAGTTTGTGCACAGACCAGATTGCGACACTACGGATCATCGTTGAACAATCAGTTGAGTGGAACACATCACTATACGTCAACTTGATTGACTATGAGAAGGCGTTTGACAGTGTGGACAGGAGAACATTATGGAAACTTCTTCGACACTATGGAGTTCCTCAGAAGATTGTCAACATTATCCAAAACTCATACGATGGAATACAGTGCAAAGTGGTGCATAGAGGACAACTGGCTGATGCATTTCCAGTAGGGACCGGAGTCAGACAAGGCTGTCTACTCTCCCCATTCCTCTTCCTTCTAGTGATTGACTGGATTATGAAGAATTCGACATCTGACGGGAAATACGGAATACAATGGACTTCTCAGAATCAATTAGATGATTTGGACTTCGCAGATGACCTAGCCCTCCTCTCTCATACACACGAACAAATGCGGATGAAGACAGCAAATGTAGCAGTAGCCTCCGCATCGATAGGCCTCCACATTCACAAAGGAAAAAGCAAGATTCTCAAATGCAACACGGAGAACACCAACCCAATCACACTTGATGGCGAAACTCTGGAAGAGGTGGAAACATTCAAGTACCTGGGGAGCATCGTTGATAAACAAGGAGGATCGGATGCAAATGTAAAGGCGAGGATTGGCAAAGCAAGGGCAGCATTTTTACAATTGAAGAACATATGGAACTCAAAACAACTCTCAACCAATTTCAAGTTCAGAATCTTTAATACGAACGTCAAGACAGTCCTACTGTATGGAGCTGAAACGTGGAGAACTACTACGACCATCATCAGGAAGGTACAAGTATTTATAAATAGTTGTCTACGCAAAATACTCAACATCCATTGACCGGATACTACCAGCAACAGCGTTTTATGGAAGAGGACAAACCAGCTTCCAGCTGAAGAGGAAATTAGGAAAAGACGTTGGAAGTGGATCGGACATACATTAAGGAAATCACCAATGTGCATCACGACTCAATCCCTAACTTGGAATGGTGAAGGGAGGCGGAAAAGTGGAAGGTCAAAGAACACACTACGCCGAGAAATAGAAGCAGATATGAAAAGGATGAATGTTAACTGGAAGGAACTGGAAAGGAAGGCTCAGGACAGAGTTGGATGGAGAATGCTGGTGAGCGGCCTATGCTCCTCGACGAGGGATAACAGGCGTAAGTAGTAGTAGTAGTAGTAGAAGGTTAGGTAGATCAAAGAAGAGAGAACAAGAACAGAGAATGAACAATGAAGTGTGAGACGATTGATTGACGTTTTGCAAAAGAAGCATTCACTGTATGGTTCTCAGATTCTGTAATTTAGTATTGAAATACATTTGGTTATCCTCACTGGTGTGCTTGATCGCTTCAACACTATCTACTGTCATGTTAATCGTTGGCTTATATCCAATTAACTTACGTGAAAATAAAGTTAATTACAGATGTCAAACGCTAAGTTTTGACCTGATAGTTTCAAATAAATTGAGCATTGGGTGAAGAGTTAACAAGAAACATATATTTTTGTTATATCCCACTGAGAGTAGAAAAATTGTATTTCCGATGTTTCGTGACTTAATGTAAGCTACTTCCTCAGAGTAAATAAATTCGGTTATTACTTTAGTGAAGGAGAACACAAATGGAGACAATCGACTGTATTTGAATACAAAATTACAGAATTAGGTACTGTCAATGTACATTATAACGGATAAAATACATTCATCTGTCATTGTTATATTTGGACGAATAGTAAGTGGATAGTAATCATTAGGATTTATTTGTAGACTGTTATTACATATATTCCTATTGGATAACTATTACGTTACTAAGCTATATGTATATTCATATCTCTCTTATTTATAAGCTTCCATTTGATCTATTGACTACTATCATACGATTGACCATCCTTACGTTATCCTCAATCTTTTGGTTACAATCTCTCACAATCACAGCCACTTTTGGTCTGATCTTGTATAATTGTTATTTTCTATTTAAATGGTGTGATAAGGTCTAGTCTGCTTGTATATGAAGCAAGTATGTCTGAAGTAAATAATTAGTATCACGGAGGTTTACATTGGCGTTCTGGGCTAAGCCGTTTGGGTTAGTCGAGAGTCTACTATCTCAGTGGACAAATAAGAACTCATAATTGATAGACAAGTGTTAGTAACCAGTTTTAACTGATAATGGAACAACTCATTTATTTATATAGATGATATATATTTATATTTAGAAGCAGAGATCACATATTGAAGTTTATTCGAATCCAAATGTTGTTTGCTTTGACTAGTTATGTATAGTTGATTACGTATTTACTGTTTACAGTACAAGTGAGAATCAACTATGATTTAGAAACAAACTTCGTATTTTGCATTTGAATATGGTAAAGACTGAAATCAGTCGAAGAAAAATTGAGGTCAACGAATTACTACAATAATGACACGGATAACTGGGGCTTACCTGTAGTGTTGAATGAAATGATCTCAGTTCTTAGTCGGATTCTGATAAGTCTTGCTGATTGAACGCTACACTTGGATCCTAAGCTAGTTTTGTGTTTGTTTGGGTTCCTGTCACTGGAGTATCTGTAATCATCTCTAGCGGATGCCTCAATCGACTATATACAGTGTCTATAATCATTTTTCCCTATGTATTTGATTAATACGTCTAATCGACGTTCCGAAAGTTCCACGTACTTTGTATAGGACATTTCCCATTCTCTTTTCCATGACTCCAGGTTCCCAACGAATTTTTACAATCTATGGATTGACGAGCACTTTATCACCGACGTTAAACTCCGGATATTCTGATTTTGTCTGCAACCAACCATTGGTTGAGGTGGCAACATGACGTCGAATATAGTTCAAATGGTTCTCCCGAACACCGCTTCAGCAGGGGATTTTTCATCTAGGACGATATGGTTAGGCGTAGATCTATAAGCTGTTAAGAATTTCGCAATTACCCACATTGTCCCCTCGCCTTCTCCTTTCAGTAGTGCTCTTTTGAATGTGTCCACGATGCGCTCAGCCTGTCCATTTGATTGAGGGTGATAGGGTGGAGAGCGTATATTTAAGATTTCATTAATGTTGCGGAAGTGTTTGAATGATTCTGCAATGAATTATGATCCATTATCGGTCACAAAAGTCTCCGGGACTTCAAAGCAACTAAACAGTTCAGATAACTGTTTCACTAGCTGTGCAATCTGCCATAGCATAGACTTGAGGCCATTTTATGAGTGCGTCCACTATGACGAGAAACATTCCTCCTCATATTGGACCGGCAAAATCTGCTTGCAGCCTCTCCCAGGTACTATAAGGCTTTTCCCATTGTTGCGGTTCACACTTCTTTAGACAATTGAGGCATTTGGTTTCGATATCCTGATCCATTGTAGGCTTTTAATCATAGCTTCGAGCCAACGCTTTCGTCTTATTGATGCCAGGATGGGCGCTGTGGAATTGTTTCATAGCTTTGTGGCGTAATGTTTTTGGAACAACAATTCCGTCACTAAATATAATACATGAGTCGACCATCATGAGTGAGTCTCGCCGGCAGAAATATTGTAACATCTCTCCATGAAAAGACGCTTCGGCCACTTGGTGAGAAGATAACCACTAACTTCTCTTAATGTCTTGTCATTTTCCGTCGCTTCTTTGATGGCTCTGAAAGTAACTGGTAGACCATCGACTGCGTCTTCCAATACTCGATGTACTTCTGATTTCGTCTCAATTGTTGCCACTAAGGTATCTTATTCTTGTTTTAACCGTGAACCATTCAGTCTAGATAAAGTGTCTGCTTGTCCAAAATCAGTAGTGGGCTGGTACTTGATATTGAATTCATAACCCATGAGTGTAGTTCCCCACCGTCGCACTTTGTTTGCTGTGTATACCGGGATACCCTTCTTCAACCCAAAAATGGTTAACAGCGGTGTATGGTCAGTTAGTAGAATGAACTGGCGTCCAAATATCATATTGTGGAACATTTTTACAGCAAAGATAATCTACAATGCTTCCTTCTCAATCTGACTGTAGCTACGTTCCGCTGTGGTTAATGATTTAGCTGCATTAAATATGGCTTCCTCAGATCCGTCTGGCATGATATGAGAAATAACTGCTCCAATACCGTGTTTTGAAGCATCTGATGCTACTACAATGGGTAAGGACGTATCGTAATGGGTGAGCAACAGATACGAGACTAGTATTTTCTTGATTTCCTCGAAAGCGGCTTGATAATTTGCAGACCAAACTCATTTTACATTCTTCGCCAGAAAGTTATTTAAAGGAAGCACGCAGGTGATGAAGGTTAGGAATAAAAACTCCATAATGACTAACTTGCCCCAGAAAAGATCGAAGTGTAGGGACGTCCGTTGGTCTAGGCATAGTTTTCACTGCCTGAGTGTTCTCTGGATCTGGTCTTCTACCACCTTTGTCAATTATAAATCCGAGGTAGCCTAATTTTTGCATACAAAAAATACATTTCTCTGCAAAGAGTCGATGTCCATATTCCACTATTCGCGACAGCACCTGACCCGGCTTCTTTTCTAAATCTATTCTATCTACTCCCATAATTATTATATCATGCAGATAAGCTGCAGCATCTGGAACATCCTGTAGCACAGTGACCATCACTTGTTGATATATGGATCGGACCGCCTTGACTCCGAAAGATATTCGATTATACCGGAATAGGCCCTTGTGTGTATTTAGGTGAGCAGATCTTTACACTCATCAGCAACAGGAATTTGTAAATAAGCCTCTGATTAATTCAACTTTGCGGAAAGCTTATCACCATTCAGCTTAGCAAAAGGGTCTTCAGGTAGGTGTAGTGGATACTGATGAGTTTCTAGGGCTTCGTTTAGCCCGGTTGATTATTCGGCACATAAACAGATGCTAACATTAGTCATGTTTACTACCACTATAGGTGCAGACCATTCTGAGAAATTCACCGGCCCTATGACACTCAACTTTTGAATTCGTTCTATCGACTTTATGAGACAGTCTGAAGATTTCAACCTTTCTATCCAATCAAGCCCCAATAAGTCGAGTGATGGACGTTCTGTCAGAAATATTACTCCCTTCTCCGTAAACTCATTGACTGTGATTTCTCAATGAATCTCACCAGCTATGTTTAGGATTCCCTCGGATGCACTATGTGCTGATTGATGAGTTGAATATATTCTCGGTCTCCCAATTTTCTCCAACGTTCTACTGCTTATAAGTGTTATATCAGAGGCTGTGTCTAACTGTAAGTGGGCATCATACTCAATAATCTTGAGGGAAACATACTTTCTACGATTATGGGAGCCGTTTCTGTTAACAGCTACTGTCAATTTGGCTGTACGTGGCTTGAATCTTTTAGAATAAACTTCACGTTGACGGCGTTTCCGGGTTTTACAATGACTTTCTTTGTGTCCTTTTCTGGAACACGTAGTACAATGATGACTTTTAAACGGAGAAAATATTTCGAAATGCCAACCGCCATATAACCAGCATAGGGATGACAGTTTACCGCTGTCATTACGATAGTTCCGCGTGCTGGAACCCTGTAAGACTTTTCTCTCGACAGCATTGACGTGGAGAAACGTGTTAGCGTTTTCTACCATCGAGGTATTATGTTTCAAATTCACTAACATTTGACATTCAGTAGTTACTTACTTCAGGGTCATGTTGGGACAATGTTCAAGCTTGCTTGGGATTCTTTTTCGGGTGAACGTAGGCTATAGACAAATACTAGGCATTTAAACTGGTCTTCAGTCATGGAAGACAACTTAAACCTCTCACATTCTCGGTTCACAATTCCTGCACACTTCACCCAGTCATCTCCTGGTTCTTTCGTTATCTTCAAGAGTTTGTAAAGGATATTAAATAGAGATGACTGTTCTCCAATAATTTGAGACAGGGTTTTAATTGTTTCATCAAAATTAAAGTTTCGCGGGTTCTTCGGAAGAAGAAAGTTACTGAAGCGTTCATGTTCTGTCATCCCAAGTTTTCTTAGAAGTATTCTGACTTTTGAGGCGTCATCCAGTCTGCAAAGATCAGTAGGGAACAAATCATCATACTAGGTATCATTACCAAGTTTTGATTTGATAATTTTAAATAAATTGAGCATTGGGTGGATTGTTATAAATAAATAATATATTTGTAATATCCCAATGAGTAGAAAAATTAGATTTTCTGATGTTTCGTGACTCAGTGTAAGCCACTTCTTCAGAGAATAAATAACCAAATTAACAATAATCCAAGTTTAAATAGTACAACGGAACAATCCAAGAATATTAGGTGATCAATCAAAAACAGGTCTGAATAAATCAATGCCATGTCATTTCATTTCGGTTAAAGTGATTCATAAGGGATATGTATGTAATTTTGTGTGTATGTATGCATTGTTAATGACGAAAAATGTGTGACCTTTGTAATGACAAAGGATGGAGTTTAATTTGTAATGTAATGGTGTGAAATTGTAAATAATATTAGACTGGTTGACTAGGATAGATAGTCCAAGTGGGATGTATGGTAAGGCCTTCCTTTCTATTGAGGGCAGTGGGATTAAGCATTATATGGAAAGCTTCAGCTACTCTTCTTTCTTTAAAGCAATTAGTCCCTTTGATAAATTTCGATAATGTAATAAGAAGACGAAGATTATCAGAACTATGTGATATATTAGCGCAATACATTTCGAACAATCTGATCACACATATACTTGTTAAGAACATTTATATATAGAAATAAAAGGTCAACTAGACTGGTAATAAGGTTAAGAAATAGACAAGGATAATAATAATAAAATAATGTGAAAACAACTTGACACCTAATCACTCTGGATAATAAGCTGATATTACCAGGGTAGATTTAAGGTGAGAATAAACTGTTTTTGAATACACAAAGGGGGTTTGAATTTTCGTATGGCTAAGGCTTCAGTAAACCTTAGTATACGCCCTTTTACACTTTTAAACAACACAACAAAAGCTGAGTTAAGATCAATCTTATGACCTGTTTCGATTATATGTTTAGCAACAGAGGATGATGGATGTTTATCCTCTACTCTTATTGGGTCATTCGACTGTATTTGTTTTTGCAACCATTTTGGTACATGTTCACCCACCCTAATTTTCAGATCACGATTGCTCCTCCCTATGTATGTGTGACCACACACACATTTAAATTGGTAAACGCAGTGGGATGTGACACAATCGTTTTCATGTCGTCTAGGCTTTGAATGAAGCATGGACCTTGTTCTTTCTTTGATCATGACCTTTGCTGCACAATATGTTTTGTTGATGACTGATTTAAGCCTTTGTTTCAATAAAAGGCTATTTGAATCACCTCTAAATGGTAAGGTGATGTAAACAGGCTTTTTCTCTACCAAGGCTGCAGCAGGTCTCGCTGTGCCCATAACTTTCCATCTATTGATAAATTTAGGTGGATAACCATTCCCGATTAATGTCATGGTTAACAACTTAACATCGTTATCAATAGCGTCGTTTGTGCAAATACGACGAAGCCTGTTAAAAAGGCACTTTACCAAACCACGTTTGTATTGCACAGGGCAATAACTATAGTAACTAAGATATTGACCCGTCCACGTCGGTTTTCGAAAAATGGATCGTTTTATTGAGCCATCTTCTCGTCTGCTTAGAAGTACATCTAGGAAGGGGAGTTGGTCGTTCTTCTCCTCTTCGCATGAAAGACTGATATGGTTTTGGATAGTGTTAAATTTATTCAATAGGCAGTTTATGTCTTCCATTCTTTCGCCAATTACTAAGATATCGTCCATATATCTCTTATAAAGTGACATGTTTTCGATTAAGTCTTCAGATAAATTTTCCACATGTGCCATAAACACATCTGCTAGTAATGGCCCTAACGGACTACCCATAGCGACCCCATCAATCTGGCGAAAGTATTCGCCTTCAAAATTGAACTGAACTTTATCAGTACATAAAAGTAATAACTCTTTAAGAATTTTTAAGGGAATAGGTAAATTAAGGTTGTTTGAAAATATATAGTCACATAAAATGTCAATAGTCTTTTTTAAAGGTACATTTGTGAATAAGGAATTCACGTCAAATGAGCACATAGTTTTTCTTTTGATATTAGTTACGATAGTCACACCGACCCCAACCAGGTAGTCTGCATTTACCAACACGGCTCAGACTAGAAGTTAGTGACTTCAAGCACTGATGTCACGTTTTCGTTTGGCCGCCCTTAACTCTCTTCCAACCATCCCCCACACTAGTCAGCATAGCGCGTCGTAGTAATCGGTGTTCAGACATACGTAACACGTGGCCCAACAATCTCAGTCGATGAAGATTCATGACCTCATCAACTGGTTTACCATCATTCCCTAATACCCTGTGTCTAACCTCACTATTACTTACTCGGAA
>NW_017386009.1:255138-257992 GCF_000237925.1 Schistosoma mansoni | reverse complement strand
TCCAATATAGAAGGCATCACAGTCGACACACCCTAATTTGTAGACACAGTTCTGTGTAGACATGAATGGGATTTTTTCTTTTAATCGAACTAAAGTATTTCGAAGAGTGTTCGTTGTTTTGTAATATACTTTAATTCTGTGTTGTTTTAAGATTCTTTGGAGTTCTTCAGTTGTGCCATGACGGTATGAAGAACTCGACTGTGATGCCTTCTATATTGGAGAGTCATCTCGCGAAATCATGACTCGCGCCAAAGAACATATTAGGTACACAAAGAAACCTCCTAATAATCCTGTAGCACTAGATAGACTTCAAATTAAATCGGCATTAGCAGTTCATGCCATTTTCAATAATCATCAAATTGATTTCAAAAACATCAAAATACTACAGAAAGGTTTTTCCAATCACAAAGAAAGAAGAGTAGCTGAAGCTTTCCATATAATGCTTAATCCCACTGCCCTCAATAGAAAGGAAGGCCTTACCATACATCCCACTTGGACTATCTATCCTAGTCAACCAGTCTAATATTATTTACAATTTCACACCATTACATTACAAATTAAACTCCATCCTTTGTCATTACAAAGGTCACACATTTTTCGTCATTAACAATGCATACATACACACAAAATTACATACATATCCCTTATGAATCACTTTAACCGAAATGAAATGACTTGACATTGATTTATTCAGACCTGTTTTTGATTGATCACCTAATATTCTTGGATTGTTCCGTTGTACTATTTAAACTTGGATTATTGTTAATTTGGTTATTTATTCTCTGAAGAAGTGGCTTACACTGAGTCACGAAACATCAGAAAATCTAATTTTTCTACTCATTGGGATATTACAAATATATTATTTATTTAAAATCTTCATACTTCTTAAACCAAGAGTCAAAAGTAACACCGGCTACACCATCAAAATTAAATTCATAGATTGCAATAATGACTAAATCAGTATGGCATACTTGTAATTCACCAGAAGCAGAGTTTTGTTGGGACATGCATAATTCCTACGTAAGAGCCTCCATGATTCTGATTCGAGACTATTCAAACCGCTGTTCTTGACGCTCTATATCAATCAGGTCACGCACGCACTCAATCAATATAACAACTGGTGCCGGGTTAAAAACATTCGAATAAAATTCAGCCTGCAATTAGTTGAACATCACGCAATTATTTCGTGCAATCAGCATCCTGAATTGTCGTTTCTGTCCTTGAACGACATTGGTCATAAGTCATGCAGTAGAAACATGAGTCTCACTTCCAGTCAATTACAGTTGCTATTCTAGCGACAAGAGCAGCGTTTCAAAAAGAGTCAGATGGAATTTATTGACGAGTTACCGGCAAAGCTGCGGAAGTTGACGCACTAATTTCTAAATTGCGTACAGAGAAGTAAATTGATTGCAGAATGAAGGAATATGCCGGTGAAAGCCTCAATGAATCCGTGATAAACAAGAACTTACGCAAAGCAGTAGTAGTCATACATAATCAGTCCAGTAGTCCAGTACTGTGTTTCAGAGATGTGCCCTATACTTGGTTCAAATCCTATTATCTCAGAAACAGAATGTGCAAACAATGAATTGTCCAGTTCACAGAAAGACAATATCTTCTTAAACGCCCATAAAATTGCTGCAACAACCGCCCACGTAGAAGTGGAGAACAAATCGAGCAGTACACTGAATGCAGCCGCACCGATTGGGGCTCATCATTCAACAAAAGAAATTTCTGGCGAATCTAATTGTCCAGATTCTCATGTTTTACCAGAAAATATGTCACATGTATCAAGTGATAATCAAGAACTTAGTTCAGTTTCGATAGACGCTAATTATCATAATGACTCATTATTTATTAATGATTTTTCCAGTAAATGTGATGACAATATTTCAGATGAACAAAACTCTGACCTCATGTCAAATATCGATCCTCACCATCCAATCAGTCCAAACAGATTCTCTATTGAGTGCAAGAAAAATGTTATGAACAAAGTCACACTGAATGTAACTTGCAAATATGAGGATCTAACGCTATTTCGTGGGAGAGGACAAATTCGATAAATTTAAAATCCGGATATCAGCTCCCAGTCTCTCAAAAAATGGGAGGTGTTATATCCCGAAGAGAATTATGAGTGGTATATTTGAGGACTATTTATGGACCAACATGATACATATATTTCCTATGTTAACTAACTCAACTATTCATATTCATGTTCCTCTTACTATGAGCTTTATTTTGACCCATAGAATATTACTGCACGATTTACCATTCCTGAGTTATACCCAGTCTATTAATTAGTGTTCACCCTATTCACAGCTACATCTTGTACACATGTTATTTCTATTTTATGGTACGATGTGGTCTGCTTGATTGGTATACAAACTCAGTATGTTTGAAATACAATGATTCATACCTCAGAAGTTCTTCTTGACTTAACTAGCTGGGCTAGGGAGAAGCAGGACCGAGTAATGCTCAAGACTGCTCACATAAGTTTCGCGTATCATTGCTCTGATCGATAATTATCTGCTGTCTAATTAGCGGTCTTATAACGTCATATGATAATCAGGGCACGCACGCATGCAATATAGCCCCATTCATTAAATGAAGTTGCAATGAATACTTTGTTTATGTATTAAAGTTTGATCACATTTTTACAAATAAGAGAATCCAGGTTCACATTCCTTAAAATAGTTCATACTCTTATATTAGATCAAAGTTCATTTAAAGATAACAATAAATGGTTAGAAACTTAATATAACAAACACGATCGAAATGTGATACAAAAATAACAAACATCAGCTATTTGATCTAATATACATAGGATCATAATCAATATGGATTCCCCTTCTCAATC
>NW_017386009.1:244565-254938 GCF_000237925.1 Schistosoma mansoni | reverse complement strand
CGTTGCGGACTACACCTGGTCTCACGTATAATCTGCGGATTACACCTGGATTAACTGCGGACTATACCTGGTCTCACGTATGATCTGCACAATACAATATTTTTTTAGAGAATAGGTAATGATAAGTACGTGCAAGCGTTGATATGCATACTAGTAATAGCATATCCACTGCGGACTATACCCGGACTCTATCATATATGAACAAGACAATAAACACACGCGTGTCTATTGAATAGGTAATGATAAGCGCGTCCATGCGTTGATATGCATACTAGTAATAGCATAAGCACGTGCATATGTGTTAACATGAACATACACTTATAACATATACACATATATGATATTCATATATATGCATATGATACAAATGTAATGCACAAGACAACACATATACACATACGTTACACCAACATATATGCACATTCGCATAGATGCAGATCATTGCAAGTATACCATACATGAACACATGAAATACACAAGTCAAGACTTATGCATCCCATAGTATACACATAGGTATAGATGCTCTGACCAGACCGAAGCCCAGTACCATAAGGGAAATGATAGAGGAACATGTCCTCAAATCATTACGTCAAGCAGGGACAATGAAGTCACAAAGAATTCCCCACATATATGTCCGTCTCTGAAATTTTATCACAATCAGTGTCCGACTGCCTTTCAAATGGCAAGTTCCACAGAACAATTTATTATTTCCATCAATCTCGTACACCTGTAACAAGCCCATTCAACCATTGTATTATTTGTGTGCTCCCTGTAATTAAGACATGTGATCCACTTTGTAAATTTATGTGTGAGTCTGATTGACCGCATGTGTCTGCATATCGATCTTCAATCTATTCTCTCATTGGTTGAAAGCAAAGACGATCAATAATTTATCCATAGTCCATTAACACTCATAAATATACATATGGATTTTTTTACACTCACTCACACACACATTCACTTGATTTCCCTGTGTGCTTGCTATCTGTACACTTGCGGATCTTACCAAACTTCAATAAACTATCTGTATAACTAGTGCTCAGGCATTTGAAATAATCTCGAGTGAACCCATCATTCTACTAGGAGATTGAACCTGCATTAAATATTCGGTTAACGGTGTATTACTTATTTATTGGAGTCAAATATAGAGGAATTAATTGTTTACGAAGTTGGTAAGCGCTATTTGGAACACGCACCATCTCTCTACAAGTCTGCTGCATATTCACTAATCATATCATAAAGAACTTCACATTGGATTTACTATTACACTTATTAACAAGTCATTGACAGTCATAATAAATTCATTCATAACATTGTTCTTTTGGAATTATATTTGCATATTTGTACCCAAAGTGATAGTTGTTTTTATTATTCGGCGAGTCCGTCATATAAAGTTCTTGTTGTTATTGGTTTTTTCATATTGTATATTTCAATCCACAGCTTATTATTATTGCTACTGTTATTATTTCTTTGTATCATGTCACTTGATGATTCATCAAGCCTTCCATCTAAGTCTTTTTCTATGGGTGCCATCTCTGAACCTTTACCTGTTTTAAATCCTCGAAATGTCACATCTCTCTCTGACCAGCTGACAATCGATCAACTTTTATCCAATGTACTGTTAGGTGATAATACACCTTCCCAATTCAAACTCCATATTACAAGTGTTTTGAGGAATCGTATAGTTGACAAACGTCTATTGTATCAATTGTGACTCAGACGTCTCCCTCAAGACATCAAACAGATCCTCGCGATTGAAGACGAGGATGTCGATTTTGACAAGCTAGCAGACATAGCTGATAGAATTTATGAGCGAACCAGGACTCACTCGGTATCACACGTACAAACAACACCAATCGACGAGATCGCCGAGTTACGATAGACAGTCGAAGTCCTCACTAAACAGATTGCTCGAAGTTACGTACAAAACTACATAATGAAAATAATAATATATCTATCCTTTGCATTTGGCATCACTAAAGCTGACTATTTAGCCACCTCGATTCTTCTTTGTCTTAGGTCTAAAAATAACAATTTATCTGCATAAACACATTCAGGAATTTAGCTAACGAATGCATTCCTCAATTGTTATTCGTCAATTGCTCTTATTTTCTAACAAACATTTCACACTACTGAAAACAAATACAAAGCATACAGATGATTTATACATTTCTACTTGTTCACAACAACAATGAATATATATGAGAGACTCACCGACTGAAAAGAGCTGTCACTTTGGGTTCAAATATGCAAATATACAGATATAATTTCAAAGGAACAATGTTATGAATGAATTTATCATGATTGTCAATGAACTGTTAATAATTTTAACAGTAATTCCTAATTCTTTATGATATGATTGGTGGGAAGACCAGTCAAATGGCAATGAAAATGAGGAGATACAAATTGACAGTACTTGGAATCAGCGAAACCCATTGGACACAAGCTAGACAGCAGAGACCTGATATGCGAGAGATGCTGCTGTACTTCGGTCACGAAGAAGAAAATGCTCCACCCACTAAAGCAGTTGCTCTAAAACTATCCAGAGAAGCACGAAATGCACTTTCAGGATGCCAATCTCACGCATCCACAATTATCAAAGCATCATTCAAAACAAAGAAGGAGGGGATAACAATGAATGTTATCGTATGTCATGAACCAATCAATGATAGCCACGTCAACGATAAGGATCAGTTCTATGAAAGGCTGCAGTCAATCATAACAAAGTACCCAAGAAAGGACCTCACCATCGTAATGAAAGATCTGAATGTTTAAGCCGGAATCGACAACACAGGTTATGAAGATAACATGGGACAACATGGACTAGCTGAGAGAAATGAAAATGGGGAAAGATTCGCATATATATGTGCATTCAAAAAGTTGGTTGTGAGCGGCACAATATTCCCCCACAAGCGCATACACAAAGCTACATGGATCTCACCGGACCACATCACAGAGAACCAGATAGATCATATTTGTATGAACAAAAAATTCTGAAGGACAATGGAAGATGTGAGAACCAGGAGAGGAGCTGACACAGCTTCAAATCACCACCTGGTTGTGACAAAGATGAGACTGAAGCTAAAGAAACACTGGACAACTGGACAAACAGCACTACAAAGGTTCAATACAGCCTTTCTTCAAGATACTGAAAAGCTCCATGAATTCAAGATAACTCTCAACAACAGGTTCCAAGCTTTACAGGATCTTCTGGAAGAACAAGAAACTACGACGGAGGACATCTGAAAAGGGGTCGAAGAAGCACTAACGTCAACGTGTCAGGATGTTGTGAGGTTGCAAGAAACATCATCGTAAAGAAATGGATCTCTATGGGATCCCTGGATAAGTTTCAAGAAATGAAGAACAGGAAGACAGCAATTAACAACAGTCGAACACGAGCAGAGAAAGTCAAGTCACAAGCAGACTTCGCAGAAGCAAACAGGCTTCCATTCAAGAAGATTTGGGAAGAGGAACAAGTGCCAACGGACTTGAAAAGAGGATACCCCATCAAGATACCGAAGAAAGGAGATCTGAGCAAATGTGAGAATTACAGATGCATCAGAAGCAAACAGGCAAGTGAAGAAGAGCATCAAAGTCGACAAGCAGAAATACATGAGAGAATTAGCAACGAGGGCGAAATAAACTGCGAGAGAAGAAAATATAAAACAACTACATGATACAACGAAGAAATTGGCAGGGAGATATGGCGAACTGGAGAGACCAGTCAGAGACAAAGAAGGAAAAACAATCACTGAGATTCAAGAACAGAGGAAAAGATGGGCAGAATACTTCGAGGAACTGTTGAATAGATCAGCCCCATTTAATCCACCGGACGTGGAAGCAGCACACAATGACCTTCCTATATCTGTCACTCCACCAACGATCGAAGGATTCAAGATAGACAACAGACAAATCAAAGGTGGGAAAGCGGCAGTACTTGACAATATACCAGCTGAAGCACTGAAGTCAGACATTGCAATAACTGCAAATATGCTTCACCTTCTATTCAAGAAGATTTGGGAAGAGGAACAAGTGCCAATGGACTGGAAAGAAGGATATCTCATCAAGATACCAAAGAAAGGAGATCTGAGCAAATGTGAGAATTACAGAGGCATCAGTTTGTTATCAGTACCAGGAAAAGTTTTCAACAGAGTGCTGAATCGGACAAAAGATGCACTAGACGCACAACTTCGAGATCAACAGGCTGGATTCCGTAAGGATAGGTCGTGCACAGACCAGAATGCGATACTACGGATCATCGTTGAACAATCAGTGGAGTGGAATTCGTCATTATACATCAACTTCACTGACTATGAGAAGGCGTTTGACAGTGTGGACAGGAGAACATTATGGAAACTTCTTCGACACTATGGAGTTCCTGAAAAGATTGTCAACATTATCCAAAACTCATACGATGGAATACAGTGCAAAGTGGTGCATAGAGGACAACTGACTGATGCATTTCCAGTAGGGACCGGAGTCAGACAAGGCTGTCTACTCTCTTCATTCCTCTTCCTTCTAGTGATTGACTGGATTATGAAGAATTCGACATCTGACGGGAAATACGGAATACAATGGACTTCTCAGAATCAATTAGATGATTTGGACTTCGCAGATGACCTAGCCCTCCTCTCTCATACACACGAACAAATGCGGATGAAGACAGCAAATGTAGCAGCAGCCTCCGCATCGATAGGCCTCCACATTCACAAAGGGAAAAGCAAGATTCTCAAATGCAACACGGAGAACACCAACCCAATCACACTTGATGGCGAAACTCTGGAAGAGGTGGAAACATTCAAGTACCTGGACTGATATTTGCAGAAGGAACAATTAAAATTCAGACAACTGATTGTTATTTTGAAACTTAAATCTTTATTGTATGGTTATCAGATTTTAGTCTATAATTTTGTGCTCGAATACATTCGATCGTCCCCACTTGTGTTCTTGTTCGCTACAAGCTTAAAAACTCCCATCTAGTATTTAAAATATCAGGAATATTCTAGAGGACAACTGTCTTCAACAATCTTATAAGCATTAAATTTGAAAGTTTTATAAGGTGATAAGTATTATATAACAATGGCTATAAATGAGGTACACATAAATGAATATTAAATGAGTTGGGAAATATTACGAGGTAAAGTAGTGAGCTTTAGCATCAGTTTGAAAGTAAATCTTTCTATAGGATTTCTCAGTATAACTAATCTGATTATCTCTTCATGTGTGAGTATACATTCATTATGTTAATGATGATTGTAAACTATCTAACTCTTGAATACATTGTGACTTCGTTTGTGTAATTGAAATGATCTTAAACTCACCAAGGAATATATTTTCACTATCCATTATATCTTGATACTAAAACTCACAAATGTGCTACGATACATAAGTATTCATAGTAATTAAACCAATTGAGTCACGATACTTTAGTCGACGGTATCAAAACTTTGAAAATTATGTTTGACATTAATCGATTAATTGGTGTAATGAGTACTTGAACAACTTGTTCCGGGTGACACAACACAATCGAATGATTATTGAGTCAAATCAAAATTTTCCACAATCTTATAATGAATAGGAAAGATAGTGTAAGAACAAGTGCCACCGACACACTGGAAAGAAGGACATCTCATCATGATACCGAGGAAAAGATATCTGAGCAAATGAGAGAATTACAGAGGCATTAGTTTGTTGTCAGTACCAGGAAAAGGTTTCAACAGAGTGTTGCTGAATCGGACAAAAGATGCACTAGACGCACAACTTCGAGATCAACAGGCTGGATTCCGTAAGGATAGGTCGTGCACAGACCAGAATGCGACACTACGGATCATCGTTGAACAATCAGTGGAGTGGAATTCGTCATTATACATCAACTTCACTGACTATGAGAAGGCGTTTGACAGTGTGGACAGGAGAACATTATGGAAACTTCTTCGACACTATGGAGTTCCTCAGAAGATTGTCAACATTATCCATGATATGTCTCGTATGTTGAACGCTTTATTCGGATCCTAGCTATTCGGATAACCCCAGGATGCATTTCCAGTAGGGACCGGAGTCAGACAAGGCTGTCTACTTTCCCTCTCCCTCTTTCTTCCGTTCATTTATGTACAGAAAAAACCACTTCGACACCTGAGGAGAAGCATGGAATACAATGGTCATCTCAGAACTAAGTAGACGATTTGAACTTCGCAGATGATCTTGCCCTACTATCCCATACACATGAAAAAATGCAGATGAAGACAACAAATGTAGCAGCAGTCTCTGCATCAATGGGCCTCAACATGCACAAAGGAAAAAGCAAGATTCTCAAATACAACACTGAGAACACCAACCCAGTCGAACTTAGTCGGGAAACTCTGGAAGATATGGAAACATTCACGTACCTGGTAAGCATCATTGATGAACAAGGAGGATTGGATGCAGATGTAAAGGCGAGGATTGGCAAAGCAAGGACCACATTCCTACAACTGAGGAACATATGGAACTCAAAACAACTGTCAACTAACTTCAAAGTAGGAATCTACAATACGAACGTTAAGACAGTTAGTTTTACTGTAAGGAGCTCAAACGTGGAGAATCACTACATCCATCGTTAAGAAGGTTTAAGTATTTATAAACAGTTGTCTACGCAAATTATCCAACATTCACTGACCGGATAATATCAGCAACAGCGTTTTATGGAGAGGACAAACCAGTTTCCAGCTGAAGAGAAAATTAAGAAAAGACGTAGGAAGTGGATCGGACATACATAAAGGAAATCACCAAACTGCATCTCGAGGCAAGTGATAACTTGGAATCTGGAAGCGAAACACAAAAGAGGACGGCTAAAGAACACATTACGCCAGGAAATGGAAGCAGATATGCAATGGATGAATACCAACTTGAAAGAGGTGGAAAGGATGTCCCATGACAGAGTTGGATGGAGAATGCTGAAGGGTGGCCTATGCTCCTCCATGATGGGTAACAGGCGTAAGTAAGTGTAAGGATAGTAACCTGCTGCTGAGAGTTATTTTGAATTCATTGAGTTTGTTGGTTTCCCGAAGGAAGTCTGTATCAAGCCTTGGTATTGCTGTTTCTCGTTTCATCAGTGTTTCTTTAGCTTCAGCAACTATCAGGTTGATGGTTATCTGAAACTACGTCGGCTTCTCTCTCGGTTCTTGCGTCTTTTATTTACCTTCTGAATTTTTTGGTGATGCAAATGTGATCGATCTAGTTCTCCGAGGTGTGATCCGTTGATAATCACGTAGCTTTGGGTGGGAATATTGCTCCACTCATAACTATCTTATTGAATGCACATAAATTTCCAAATCTCCAACCATTCTTCTATATTACTCCTAGTCCATGTCGTCACATGTTATCTTGATTCACAGTGTCGTCCACTCCAGCTTCTACTATTCGGTTACTCATCAGGATGATAAGGTCTTTTCTTTGACATTTCCCTACGATTGAACATGCCATCTTGTTAAACTAACCTCTTTCATCTTTTCCATTTTCATTGGTAGATGTATAGCACTGGATGGCACTCATTTTGATTCCCTCCTTATTTGTTTTGAACACTGTTTTGGAGATTCCAGGTCCAATAGATTACCATCCTGTAATTTCTTCTCATGATTCGTTGGACAGCATCAGTGCAATTTCTCATGTGTGATATGCATTTTCTACTTTATGAACAGAATACAACACCATCTCTCATGAAGCGGATCGATCCTGTCCGGCTTGAATGTGATGAGTGTCACATATTCCGAATACTATCAGGTTGTATTTCCACATTTTCTCAGGTATTTTATTGGTCCTCCTGGTCTTACACACTGTCTGGACATTCCATATGCCTATATTAATTGTTGCTCTGCTTGTTAGAAAGGGCATCAGTCTCGTGATTTCTGAAGAATCTTGGCTTTCACCATGAGTCGTCACAATTCTTCTTTCAACTGGGAAGACATAGTTTAAACAGTTGAATTTGTTTAGTCTGGTTATCAGTTTTGTTTAGCAAGACTGTTTTCTACGGGATGGGTTTACTGACCTTATTTGTAACCCTCTCCTTTATCGGGGCATGGAACCGACAGTTTCTGCAATAATATGGAAAGTAAAATTCGCTCAGAATTCAATAAACAACAATCATCAAGTGGAAACTAAGTTAAATGGTCCAAAGGCATGGTTGCAATCTTGATGATAGAATAAGAGACTATATGGCTTTCTTGAAATTTGATTGGTTCTAATCTATGGCTGTGTCCCATTAGTTTGTTTATTTGTTTTTAATGTTTTCTCTCCCCACTCCACTCTCTTCAACTACATCGACTTATCTTAACTGGTTTATGAGGAATTGGTTATTTTCAATTCTGTTTGAATGAAAATGTGTAATTATTCATTGATTCAGGTGAACAATTCTTTTATAGTTGAAATCACGAGTCAATTGAAGCCAGACTACTATGAAAAACCTTGAAGCACTGGACGGCTGTTTCATCCTATTGTGAGACTCACTAGTGACTGAGTTCAAGAGGTATTTCCTGGAGTTCTAGTGAGAAGCAGTAGCAAGAGGAGTTCAACCGGGTCTGTTGTGAGACAACAACTCACTGAAGACAACGGTGGATATGTCGCGCTCGCGCACGAGACTGATAAACGTTGAGTTCGAATCTCGCGAGGCCGGATCGAGAATGTGCAGTGTTGACGATTCCTATAACAGGACGAAACGGTCGTCCAGTGCTTGCAGGTTTTTCACAGTGATCTAGATTCAATTGACTCATGATTTCAACTATAAAATTACTAAAATCTCAACAAAGCACTCTTCTGAAAACAATTATTCGCATTGTGAAATAAAGAGTTTAATTAAAAAAGAACATTTTGTTTTATTCTTTGTCATTAGTTCTATTACATAATGATTGCATAATCAACACCCAACCAGTTAAATTATAATAGTCGTAAAAAGTTGAGAGAAGAATACATGTCAACTAATGGTATTTGTGATGTAGAGATTGTAAGATATCATATGAAATTACTTTAATCAATTATGATCCAAATTTATGTTAATGAAGATTGTTCCAGGATTTGGGGGTTGGTGATGTGAATGACATAATTGTTTAATTGCATTGTAACTTATCATCTTCATTTGATTATAACAACTGATTCTATGTTGATAAATTTTTCATGGTAACTGACTTTTTAAATAAATAAATGGAGATAATCAAGTAAACACTTTTAATAATTCCAAACACAAAGCATAAAGAAATCAATGCAATTATATATTGTTGTAGATAATCATTGAATGCTTCCACACAACCCTAATAATATATAGAAACAAAGAAAACGAAGTAAGAAAGATGAAAGTAACGAGTTACATAGTTACAAAGTAATATTGAAATGTTAATGATATTTAACTCCGCCTGTGGCTCCTCCGGGTGCTACTGCCGTTCTCAAGCCCGGATAAAGGAGGAGGGTTGGGCATGGGGTTTACGACCTCACCCCTATAAAAAAGTAACTCACTATAAAAACTCTTACAAGAGAACATTATTCAAATCATTTTAACTATGCCCTGCGAGATCAAGAAACAATTATGACGCCTCATGATGTTGGCCGAGAATCTTCGGAAGTCACGATGCCGATGTCCCATCTATCAACCAGAGCAAAATATTTTATAGGTACATGCAACGTCCGGACGATGTGACAGACCATTTGAGTCTTCCAAATTGCTACAGAAATGAGGAAATACAATCTTTTGGTGCTTGCGATCAGTGAAACGCATTCGACTGAGGTTTGACAACAACGACTATCTCCAGGAGAGCGTTCTGTAAAACTCCGGCCATGAAGAAGTAAATGCCCCACATACACGAGGAGTTGCATTGATGCTGTCCAGAAAATCACAAAATGCACTTATTGGATGGGAATCTCATAGACCGAGGATCATCAAAGCCTCCTTCAAAACAAAGAGAGAGGGCATTACAATGAACATCATCCAGTGCTATGCGCCGACCAACGACTACGATGAAGACGCTAAAAACCAATTCTACGATAGGCTGCAGTCAATCTTCGAGAAGTGCCCAACCAAGGACCTGACCATTCTGATGGGAGATTTCAATGCCAAGGTTGGAGTGGACAACACTGGATACGAAGACGTCATGGGACGACATGGACTGGGAGAAAGGAACGAAAATGGTGAGAGATTTGCAAACCTATGTGCCTTCAGTAAACTGATCATAGGTGGCACTATATTCCCGCACAAACGCATTCACACAAGCACCTGGACGTCACCGCATCACACTACACAGAATCAAATCGACCATATCTGCATCAACAAAAAGTTCAGGAGGAGGATGGAGGATGTGAGAACCAGGAGAGGAGCTGCTATACAACCAGATCATCACTCGCTGGTCGCCAAG